>NC_134483.1:513327449-513422557 GCF_040206685.1 Ascaphus truei
GGGGGCGGGGTTGGGGGCGGGACTGGGGCGGGGTTGGGGCGGGACTAGGGGCGGGGTTGGGGGCGGGATTAGGTGGCGAGTAGATTTTTTGGTTGGGCGAGAAGATTTTTGGGTGATTTGTCGAACACTGATTATGATACAATAAGTGCAAAAAAAAGTGAGACAATAAGAAAGGAAATCCCTGCCCCGGAGAGCTTACAATCTAAGTGGTATATTGGGAGACTTACAGAGGCAGCAGGTGAGGGACTAAGTGCAGTAGAGGGCAGTGCTCGGCCACAATGGTTGGTAGGAGCGACTGTGGGTGTGGGACAGTAGCCATTAGTCTGGGCTATTGAAATACTTCATTTAGGAGATGAGTTTTAAGGTTTGATTAAAGGTGGGGAGAGAAGGTGCTTAGTGTTTACAGAGTGTGAGGGGATTCCGCAGGTAATGGGGCAGTGAGGGAAAAAGGTGTAAGGCAAGAGAGCAGTAGAGATGAAATGGGGGGAGACTGGAGAGGAGACTGTTATGGGTAAAGCGCAGGAGATGAGAAGGGGTATGACGAGAGATCAAAGCTGATCTGTAGGGAGGAGCCGATGAGTGGACAGCCTTAAAGGTAAGGAGGAGAACTTTGTAGGTGTCTAATATATATCTTTGTATGACACGTGTAAGTTTCTGTAATGAAATGGTTAAAGGAACAATTCATGTGCTTTTTTAATTTATTTATTTTTAACAAAGGTTTGAAGCAGGATGTCTCTGGAGCTGAACCCCATTAATTTCAGCTCTGGAGACCCCCTACTTCCCAAGATACTTCCTAAGGAGGTGCCGGTATCTCAGCAAATTTTAGAGCCCCCGGTCATGTGGGCCAATAGGAAGCGTTATCAGATGATGTCATGGCTTCCTATTGGCTCTCGGTGCCCAGAAGCTTTGAAAAGCGGCCATTATGTGATCCTAGCCGGTGCGGCTACTAGCACTCCCTACGGAGGTCTGTATCTCCGGAAGCACGGGGTCCCCAGAGCTGAAATGAATAGGGTTCAGCTTCGGAAACCCCCTGCTGCAAACTTATGTTAAAAAATAAATAATATATTGTCATGATAATGTCATGATGTATTATGTATTTTACGCAATTTGGTGCTTAAGCGGTTTATGAGTTACAGTTTGAAATTAAAATACAATATATATTGGGTTGCTGACAGGCCCAGGGCTTGTCATGGGTGGGTGCTGGGTTTCAAAGAGAGCTTAATTGGGGGTGCCTATCTTTTATGGCCCACTAAAAATGCCAGATGGGTTGCACGTTGCTGATAGTCTGGAGATAAAGGCAGAGGGGGGAATAAAAGATAGCACCTGTGACAACTTTCTGTAAACATGGTCTCCTTAGAGGGAGCTTCAAAGCATTCTCGGGAGGATTTATGGATGCTCAGGGGACGTGGCTAAGGAAGGTATCAAACCAAGAGTGACTTTATTAAAAATAATAATAATGATAGCATGTTCTTGTATAGTGCTGCTAATTCTACATAGTGCTTTACAGAGACATTTTGCAGACACAGGTCCCTGTCCCATGGAGCTTACAATCTATGTTTTTGGCATAGGCATAGGGAGGCATAGGGAGATAAAGTGACTTGCCCAAGGTCAGAAGGAACCAACACCAGGAATTGAACCAGGTTCCCCTGCTTCAAGCTCAGTGTCTTTACTCACTGAGCCACTCATTCTCATATTCTAAAAATGAGAATATCCTGTGATGTCATCTGCTCTACATAATAAAAGTAACAAATCTGTAACCGTGTCACCAAGGGGCATGTTTTGACATCACACACTGTATGCTTAAGAGATAATAAGGAATCGATATTAATTTGTTACTTAAATTTAGGATTAAGATGCGTCCGCATTGAGTGCCTGAATGTATTGATGTGACTCACGTGTGTGTAAGTGTTAGTTAAGGATTGTTATGAGTGCATTTAGAGATTGAGACAAGACTCAAACGTCGTTTTTTTCCCCTCTGTTGTAAAACCGTCAATCTCACCGCTAATTTACGACAGGGGGTGGGATTATGTGGCTTACATGGGAAGAAAGACTATTTAAGTCTGAGCAAAGATTATGAAGATCAGATGTCTACAGAGGTGTATTTTGAACCAGATACGGGATATCTATATATTGAAACATTTAATAAGTAATGCTTTGGGCTCTGAATTAACTATTGCACGCTCTGGGCAGAGTATTTACGTTTTTGGACACATTTTACTACAACTGATATTTGTGTGTTAAAGTGCATACAGTAGTTTTTCTATAATAAACAGGCACCTGGGGCCCTGGCAAATATTAATTTCACATCTCTTATTTGCATAACTACCTCAGGTGGTGGCAGTGTATAGATATGATTGCAATCGAGTAAGGGGTTAATATTAACTCACTGGAGGTACCTTGCGCAGGCGAGAGGTGAGTTGGATAGTGTAGCCGTGTGTATTAACCCTGGCTGCATGTCAACGTCACGTGCCCACTTGTGCGCTGTTCGTGACGGTGGTATATTGGGACGGCTTTAGGAGAGATACAGTATAACTCATTTGAGGGACCTTTGCGAAGGTGAAGAGTGGGGCAGCTTGCGAGTTGTGTATTAATCCTTGTCCTGTAGAGGAGATATTGTTTATGTGACGGACCACTGAGGAACTGAGAAGTGGGAGCGCGAGTATTACCCCTTGTCCCGTATGCAGGTTGCGTGCTCCCAGGGTGCCGTACGTGATATATATATATATATATATATATATATATATATAATATATATATTTATTTTTTTTAAAGCAGCACATGGATTGCTGCTTTAAGTCCTATACTCAGTACATTACTTTTAGACTATTTCCAAACACAACGCAATGATAATTCGGGTCTGCATGTGAGTAAGGGCAGCCCTTGGAAGGTCTTAAATATCATAGCGTTATTTCCTTGTGCTAACATGAATGAGGGTCTGAGGATCTTTGTTGTTAGGCAAACTGCTCATTACGAATATGATTTGCATAGGGGTAAGCATAACGTCCATTATACGTTAGCGAGCCAATATATTGCAAGTGCACGCGAGGTCATCGGAATACTAAGCCCCTTTAGGGATACGCGTTATGGACAATGGTACGTAACATGGAGGGAACGTAACGTTAAAGGAAATGAGCGGACCTCTATGGATCTACCCTTAAAGGTTTTGTTTTTAAAGATGAAACACGAAGCATGGTGATCTGTGCCTTTATTCATAACATATAATACATTTTCTGTGCCTCCCTCATAGTGCAAAGTGGTAAATGCAATAGTGAAACAGTGCCAGCCTGGTAAAACACGCTTGGTAAAAACAAAATGAAAAGTACATTTATGCTGCAAAATAAATGGTACTGAGGTGTGTAAATAGAAAGCTTTGGGGCCCATGTACCTGACACGTTTCTGTATGTTTAGAACACTTAGGACAGGGATGGCCAATTCATGTTTTCAAGGTCCACCAACAGGTCAGGTTTTAAGGATGTGGTTCAATCAGTGGCTCAGTCAAATACACCTGTACTGAAGCAGTGATAACCATAATACCTGGCCTGTTGGTGGCCTTTGTAGACTGGAGTTGCTCACCCCTGCCTAAGGAGGTTATTTACTAAATACAAGGTGTTGTGGCTAAATGAATATGGCTCTAAATGTGAGGACATTCTAATATACGTGCTGGTCTCAGTGTGGCAGGTCATTGCTGAATGTAATCACAGTAGTCCTGTCTGTACGCCGTCAGCTCTTCCTAACCCCAGCCGTCCTCATTTGTTCCTTTTAATTTGTATTTCAGTCTTTTATTTTAGAGTGTATTTATCTTTTCTTTATCAGCTAAATCAACCCATCCCAACTTTATATTTTAGATAAATAATAACAGAAAAATTTGCATTTTTTTTTTTCAGTGGGCGATCGCTTTAAAAAGAACCACTGGGCTTTCTCTATGACCTGCTCTGCTCACTTTATCTTTGCTGTAGCTGCAGCAAACAGGTTACCCCTGGAGTGTATGTGGTACTTGTCTGGCCTCTGTAACAAGTGTGTAACATAAAGTGTATAACATGATATAAAAGTCGTTACATGGGTTTATTTAATTGAAACCCTACTATATCTGAAGTGGCGCTCTGAAGAATGCAGCAAGACATTACAGGTTTCCGCCACCCTCTGTAGCTCTGAAAGTGTCAAGCTGTCTGCCTCCAGCCATGCCTTCCTGGCTTCTCTTCAGGGGATCCCTGGACGGCAGTCACACAGGCCTCGTTCCTCAGCTCTCAGGAGAAGTGTCTCTGTCTGTAAAATAGAGTTGCATAATACTGAAACAGAACAATAAGGAGCATAATTACCAAGCGGTGTGAGGCCATAAGACCTCTTCCAGTGAAAGAAGACACTTCACGTCCCATTCAAGTGAAGGTGTCTTATGTGGAGATGTGCACCTTGTCAGTGCTCATCTGCATGTCATTACCCAGAATTCCTGGCTGCACTTATGAGCACATTCATATCTCAGACAGGTCTGCAAACCTTCCTTTCCCACCTTCTCTCTTAGCGTATAGAGGTCGGCCCGAGACTTCTTTCGGTGCGGTTGAGGTATTGACATTCTCCCAGCAACCTCTATATGCTCTGAAGCAGAGGTGGGCAACCTATTTTTCAATGTAGCCACAGGTGTGCCCCCAGTCATCCATATCACCTGCTGCTGGTTCACTTCATTTTCGAATCACCCACTTATCCATCTCTCGGGGAGAAATTAGAAAATGTAAAAAAAATAACAGTTCAAGGTCGGGTCTATACTCCAACTGAAGGCAGAGGGGAGAATTGGATGGCTGTGTTGCGTCAATGACTCATTCAGAAAGCGGAAACCAGCACACGCCGTCAGGAGAAAGTTTATTTTACTGTGGGAGCTGGCAAACTCATTTGCCACACTTTCATGGCCAATTCACCACTTGTGGCGCATGGCGACAGGGTTGCCCACCTCGGCTCTAAAGGCTTTATACTCACCTATGCAGATGGTTGAGAGGAGCGCACGATCCGACGGGAGCAAGGAGAGGTCCCAGAATCAAAAATATAAACTTTATTGTGTCATAAGACCTAAAATCCTTATACTCACCTACACTTGTGAGTGAAGAGTTTACCTATTTTTTATCAGTAACAAGTTTTTACGCTACTGTATGTTCTCTTTTATTTTCTCTTTTCCATGTGTGCTGAGGATCTATCCCTTAGCATGGAATAAGTGACGTTTTCCACTGCAGACAGGGTTATTGACCCATTTAATATACCCCAGTTTTGTTGCGCTTGGATTTACCACATTGGTTCTCTTATGTAACTCCCCCACTTGGCGCTCAGCGCTTGACGCGTTCTCTTCTGTGAGTGCGCACCGCGCACTTGTGCACGGGCACGTATGCTTTTCCAAGCTCAGCGCTTGGGGAGACAAAAAAATTGAGATTGATGCACGCTCAGCTGAGGTAAGTGCAGACAGAATACACACACACAACCATACACTCACACACACAAATAGCCCCGATCCATGCCCCCCGCTCCCGCTGGCAAAATTAGGCAGGACACCCTGCGCTCATGCTTTGAGAGTTGGTGATGTCACCGCTCTCAAGCATGAGCATGGTCAGCGCCAGCGGGGATACAGCCTAAGGTTGCGTCCATGGTAACTTCAGCTGTGCGGAAGCGCGCGGAGGCTGAGGGAAAGCGGGTGCTTTCCCTGGCCATGGTACGCGCACCGTCCGTGGGCGTGCCTAGGGGTGTGCCAGTGATGTCACTGAGCTGGTTCGCCCTCATTGGGCGAACCGCTCACATGACCAGCCTGTCGCACCAAGAAATCAGTTTTGATTTCTTGCGCAACGCGCGCCCCCTCCCGCTTCCACGCGCGTGCGCCCACATGACGCATGGAAGCAATCCCTACCTTGGGCAGTTTGATCGGTCAGCGTGCGCACGCCTCCGCACGGTCTGCCCGACCATGGATGCAGCCTTAGCCTCCCTATATGTATTGATATGTATGTACTAGGGTCGGGGCCCGAGTCCTCCTCCCCTGTACCTGAGAGCGAATCTACAGTCGACAAAATACCAGGTAAGGGTCAGAAAACGCAGCTGGAGACACATCTTTATGAATAGGGGTGTTTCATTTGACAAAGTAAACCTACTTTTCACAGGATCCGATTCCCAAACTCACGTGCTCTTGCCTTACTTCTGTTTTAAATGCTTGAATGTTGCCTCAAACTATCCTTCTGCACAGCAGACTCTCAAAACCTTTCTGCCTCACTTTAAATTCTAACAAGATCACTGCTCCCATGCACACTTCCTGTTCTTCATCACCATCCCTTCTATCTTCACTGCCCATGCCTTTTAAAGAGGATGCATCCCCGCATCATGCCTACTGCATATCAAAGTCCTGATGCCATCTGGAAAAATCCTAGGCCTCTGAGGCCTAACCAGTCTTTCTGGGTCCTCCCCATTCCTTTGAGTTCCCTGTCCATCGTCCTCTTCCCTTTTTCTTCTATAGGGGTCTTTTCTTTTACACTTAAGAGGGACTGTATCAGTTATCTGAGGGGCTTCTGGAACAACTATCCTAGATGGTCTGGTGTCCAGGTTCTCCTCATCCCAGTGCTGCTTGGCCCTCCAGCCGTCCTCCAACCAGTTAAAAAATACCAAGCATATACTTTTTAGGCAACCTTAAATACCTCTGAATGACTTGATGTTTCATGGCCATATAACATTTCCAATAATCTTGGGACTCTTTTTTCTTCGTTACCACCACCTCAATAACATTGAAATATGTGTATCAACTTGTTGAGTGGTCTTTAAATCAACCAATTCTTTATTGGTCCTTCTAGGGCTGCATTCCAGGCTGAAACAACATTTATTTTGGCTTGGTTGGTCTAGCATCCAGCCTTTTTTTGCTCTCCCAACTCTGGGCATCTTGAATCAGGATTTTAATGTATTTAATGTTATTGCCAACAGGCCGTTTAAAAACACCAATTATTTCCATAGCCTATATATTTGTTCTTAAATCATAGGGAGAATCTGTTCCTACAGGGGTAAGGGAAGTACCTTGGATCAGAGAGATCTTTGGGAAGGGGCCAGAAGAAGGTGCCTGTCTCCCCCCCCCCCCCCCCCGCAACATTGCGCCCCCTTATTCCACTGTTTTTCCCTTGTCTCCACCAGCCCTCTCCCTTACCCCGTCTCCCTTTCTATATGTGTTTTCCCCTTTAGTACACGTGTGTGCCTCACGATCTGCTTTTGCTTTGATATACAGTAGTTTGTATAATTTCTTCACATTTAGTTTACGTATATTGTTTGTAATGCCTTGTATTTACTACGGTATTTCCGTAAAATTACTTTCTGGCATATTACCCGTTTTTTTTATTCATTACTGAGTGCTGGGAACTAACCCCATAGTTTTTGGTTATAATTTGGGAGGGGGTAAGGGTCCCTCCTTGTTCCTGTGCACCACATTCACATTTGTCATTCATACATTTTCATCATTAGGTGCTGTTTAATTTATATACTTTCAGCATTTTAATGTAGTTTTCCAGGGTGATATACAGTCTGATAATTAAACATGTCTAGCCGTTTAAGCCATCATGAAGCCAATTGACCCTCCGGTTGATGAAAATTGCGAATCCATTTAAGTGAGCTGTGGCAGGTTCTTAATGTGAAATGTTTCCCGAGTAGCAAATGACAAAAATATTGCATAAACTAACAGCTAGGATTTCTTTCTGTGTAGTGGTGTATTTCCTCTCAGCCTTAGTCAGTGATAAGCTAGCGCATTTACATGTGTAGCATAGCCTCCGGCTGCTACCCCTTCCTTTGGTCCCTATCAGTATAAGTCCTGCTTGGGACAGGCAATAGAGGGGTTAAATCCTCATGAAGGCCTAGTTTGCTATTGCATATAGAAGACATTTTCGTGGTATGAGCGCTCTAGCGCCGGATCCATATAGCACATATATTTGCAATAATGAAGATTAGTCAAAGGCACAGGTTTAGGGGCTGGTAATGATGAGGCAACTCCCAGGTGGTATGAAGTCCTTATAAAAGACAAATATTCCCTGAAGGAACTGAGTAAGGGGGTTGTAACCCACTCCTCATAATCTCATTAGGATTGTCCCTGGACCTCTACTGAACCACATAGGTTGTTTAAATAAAGATATACTCACATATCTAGGATGGCCCCATCCTGTTTTCTTTGTAAAGCGTGCTGCTACTGGTAGAAAGTCAGGATGAACAACACAGGAAATATAGCGCACAGCCAGTAGAGTGGGTCAAAAAGTAGTATAAAAAATTAATTCTTTATTGGTCCGTTAAAAAAAACGGAGGTGTAACAGGCCTCCTACGTGTTTCGTGCGCATTGCCCTTTTTGCTATTGCTATTGTAGCCTTGGATACACTTACTGTATCCAAGGGCGAGCCTAGCAACAACCTTACGGTGTCAGTCTGGAGGAGTATATTGGCTGGGTCACATGAGGTTTATGTGACACCTGTCAGTATCAGACCTGCCTTGTTATGGGACAGGGTTACAATCCCAACCCCAAGGGGTAAGTACTGGCACTCTCCCAGAAATCATTGTGTCTCTTTCATCCCCCTGTGGAGTGGACAATGACTACCCTGTATCCCAGTAGGGGATACAGGAGGAGCACTAGAAGGAAACCTAGATGGGCCTCAAGCCTTAAGGTAACCTTACAGGGAATGGGACTGCTGTAAGACCTGGAATATGTAATAAACATCCATTGAACCATATGCTTGTGTGATTCACTGCCTTGGGATAAAGAAGTGTCAGCATGGATCCATCCTGCAGACCCAGGATCCTCGCTGACTGGAGGCACTGTCAACAGAGAATGAAGCACCCCCAAAAGCCTGTCCTGATTCTCCCCACACCATCACGGAGCAACTCAGAGCCCTCCTGTTGCCTCACAGGTAAGCACAGCACTAGGAAACATACTGGTAGCGACCCAATCTCACAGAGGGTGGGGGTAAAGGTGCTACACGTGTTATTTTCCATCCTAGATTTGAGAAAGAAGGGCCCAAGTCCATTATCACTGTTATCAGTGTCCAAAATAAAGTGCAGTTGTGGATCTGGGTAGGTCAAAATAGGTGCAGAGAGAAGACGTTTTTTCAACTCTAAGAAAGAAAGCCTCCTGGCAAACTTTAGACATGCATCATGTCTTCGGATCTCTGGCCAGGCCCAGCTGCCGGTGCTCACGCAGCCAGGCCCCAGCTATCCTTCAGCTGCAGGCCTCTTCCACTCTGTCCCACGTGTTGGAGCGCTGGTGTGCGCAGTGGACCCCCTTCTGCTACCGCGCACCGGAATCTGAGCCACAGAGGTCCATCGTGCACCGGAGTTGGTCAAGCTTGGCGTAGGACATAGTGATAGAGGCCTACAGTGGAAGGAGAGCATCAGCAGCTGGGCCTGGCCAGGCCCCCCGCAGACTCCAGGCCCGGGACACCTGTCCCTTCTGCCCCCCCTTGTCGGCGGCCCTGATCATTAGTATTAACAACTATAGTTACTGACCAAAAACGTAACTTAATCTAGCATTAGTGAGCTTTGAAGAAACAAGGCGTTATCTTATATTAGCACCTCGTTAAGTCAAGGCTAAGACCCGGTGCACACGCCGGCGTGCCCACCTTGCGTCCTGGCGGCGCGTGCAAGGCACTTCACCTTGATCTGCGGTCTGAAGGGAGTTTTTTTGTGTGCGGGGGGCGTGGCCATTATGGAGGGGGGGCATTCCTCTCTCCCATGCCACTCTCCCCTGTGGCTGTAAGGTGCTGTGAAAAAGTAAGTTATAGATATTTGGCCTCTCCCCCCGTGCCACTTTTCGTTCCCCCCCTTCCCCCCACCCCACCATCCCTCTCCCCGGTCCACTCTCCCTCCTGTCAGTCAGTCTCTCTCTACCCCTTGTGCCGCTCTCCCCCCCAGTGTCTGTCTCTCCACCCATCAGTTTTTCTGATTGGCTCCCTGCCACACCACGTGATGTGTCACAGCACGGGAACACAATCCTGTTGTAGCCCCTTCTGGCTGACGCGTCACAGTGCGCAGTGAGCCTGGGAGCGAGGAGGGACTGGGGACAGCTAAGGAGCAGGTAAGGGGCTGGTGGGAGGCGCGCACGCCACCGGCTGCAGCGGGGACCTAGCCTTAGTCTGCCCATTTTCCTATCAATTGTAAACGCTTAGACCCTACTTGACCCCTAGCCGTATGTCCCATGCCTCAAGCATTTTTTTTAATTCCCTTACTGTATTAGTCTCAATAACCTATGTTGTGAGGCTATTCCACCAAAAAAAAAAAATGTACATTTAAACAGTAAACATTTTAATTAAAGTGCACAGTATCACATTTCAGGAGCTCTTGCAGAAAGCAAGTGTGCTCAAGATTATACATAGTGTATTTCCCACCCATATGCATTTTCTACACACAAATTCAGGCCCTCCAGATGTCTCATTAAAAGAAGCCACAGCACCCCACTGCTTATTCTCATATTTGTGAATAGGTTGTTAACTAATAGTGACAACTACATCTGAATTAAAATATATACAGTATATTATTTTAGGGGATCTCTCAAGTTTGCAGGTCGCAATCCCAAAGGAAAAAATAGCATCAGATTTGTTAAAAGATAAAAAAAAATATATATATATATATATATATATATATATATATATATATATATTATTATTATTATTATTGGGCATATTTGCCTGGTGCAATTTCTTGCCACATCTATCAGGGCTGCAGCAATTTAGGTGTAGTGTGTGAAGGGCGCTGTCTATAATTTCTGTCACTTTAATATATATATATATATATATATATATATATATATATATATATATATATATATATATATATATATATATATATATATATATATATAAATTGTTTTGAATGAAAGGGAAGATTTTTTTTAGAAATATTTTCCCCCAGTTTTGCACTACAGCTACTGTACTTTAATAAATAAATAAATATCCTCATTAGTTTGAATGTATTGAGCTACTTTGCACCTACTGTATATTGCCCACTTGCATTTTGGGATGTGTCAATAGTTTAGGAGAATGTGGTTTTAATTTTTTTACTGTGTCAAATTCTCAACCTTGTGAGCAGTGCAGTGAATATCTGCATTTGACTTGGTTCCATGAACAAACATAATAGTGATCTCTTCAGGATCTTAACACTTCTTCCCATGGTTAGATGAAGATGTGTTATACTGGTCATAATAGGAGGAGAAAGCAAACCAGAGCCCTCACCCGAGAGTCCAAGTTGTATGCTGTCTTCTTTAAGTCCTGTAGAGCTCTCTGCATAAATTCAAATGCATGACAATCCACACATGGACGAGCTGGAAAAAAGATGTGATGAAATGTCAAGCTTTTATTTGGAATAGAAATGTAGTGACGATTGAACCTTCGCTCCCTCTCCCAAGCAGGGAAAGCCTAATTCTGGAGAAGACAGAACATGCTGCCTTGGTACCCAGGAATTGAAAAGCCAAACCTCCCACCTACTATCAGTCAACTGGTTTCACTTAGTTTCAAAAAGTTTTGCAATCTTGTTTATAAATGTGTACTAAATATGTAACTGAAACCGCAATCACCAATCAGGTACTGAAACCGCAATTATTATAAATGTGTAACGGTGTTTTTCTGGATTCTGGGTCTATGAAAGTTCCAGATGAAATCTGTGATTGATTTCTCATGATCGATAATGTAAGTTACGGGAACTTATGAAAGTTCCAGATGAAATCTGTGATTGATTTCTCATGATCGATAATGTAAGTTACGGGAACTGACACAGGCAGTACTTGGAACAGGTAGAGGATCCTAAGTAAGAGATTCATTTTAACAGAGGTTACCCTCCCAGACCATGGAAGAGGGAACGGCCTCCACGTTTCCAGGTCTGCTTTGAGTAGGAGGGTTAGTTTAAACCAAAATTATTACCGTAGCGTATGGATATGTGTACGGCAGGTATTTGATGCTATCTTCCTTCCATTTCATGGTGTATTGCTTTTCTAAGTTAGTTAGAGAGTCCTCCAGGAGATGCAGGCCTAGGACCTCAGATTTCAAGCCATTAACCTTAAAGTGGGAAACTACCCCGAAGTTATGTATTTCTTTGGAGACCTCGGCTATCAAGTTTTCTGGGTCAATTAGGGACAGATTTAGCAAATTTTATATTCTCTTTCATTTATAGTTACCCCCCTAATTTTTTCGTTTGATCTGATTATGGATGCTAGGGCTTTCCCTTATTTTAAAGTCAAAAATATTATGGCCCATATTTATTAGGCAGTAATATACCATGTGACACCATTTGGGCCCTTCAAGTGACTGGGCTGTAAGGTGTTTACCAGCAATGGAAGGTGTCTCATGACTAAGCGCTGCTCAGTAGATATGGGCCTATGTGCAGATGACCATGTCAGACTTTAATGGGATTCTTTGTATTTATCCTACAACTGTTACTTTCAGAGAATGTGTTGCAGGTTTCCACACGCACGAGTTAAGAGATACATTTCGGGCAAACATCCTTACTGTGGAATACACCACATACTTTCAGCTGGAACGACACTCCCCGAGTCTGGATGTGCACCAACCAGCTTCCCACTGATCATAGAAACCATTGAAGTAGCTAAGATCACCAAGCAGACAAGTCTTGTGGCACCAAGCATCGCCATCATTATCTTAAATAATTCAAAACCTCCTAGGAAAAAGAAATAAAGAGAAACAGCATGTACATAGTTTTTTTGCAGTCTGATTGTTTAGGGTATTAGTTGTTTAAATATGTAATGTACATATCTGCCTGTGCCTGGTTCGCTAATTTTAGATAATAATTACCTCCCGTCTGTAATTGACCCCTTGCTTACCTTTGGGATAGTGCGGTAGCCTTGACAGTCTGGCTGGCTGAACGGATGTGACATACTGAGCATGCCTGTCCCTTTTCTCCTTCCTTGCTGATTGGGGTCATTGCTATGGTGAAGTCCTGCAGTAACATATGAGAGAGCACAGCTGGCAAACAGCTGGATTTAAAGTGGCACTGATCTATCACAAGGCTCTAATTGTCATGCTTTCTTTTCAGCGCTGTTGGTCCAGATTAAAGAAGCAAACCATGAGGCACACCTAATTATATAACATAACTGCAGCAATCCTCTTTGCAGTTAACCTAATACAGTACGACTGTTTAATCTCCTGTAATCGCTAATCTGCTGTTTGCTTCAAACTGAAATGTACTTTTTTGCACTGCTGATCTGATAACTCAGATGTGGTTTTCCATGAGTAAAAAAAATATATCCTTTATGTGCAGGCAGTGATATTTTTTATTGGAACCACATGAGATGTGTTGACCATAATACATTATTAAAAGTTTACTTTAATCCTTATTTGTACTGTGCACAAGGAAAAAAAATGATTAGGAAAAGGCTGCAGAGAGTTAGGCTGCGCTTATAGTGGCGGCGACGCGACGTCGCGGAAAAACAAATGTATTGCCGCCGTCGCGTGCGCTTATAGTAAGCGCCACGCGAGGGAAATTTTTGAAGCCGGTTAAATTTTATTTTTTAGAGGCTGTCGCCATATGTGACAGCCTCTGAACCAATCAAAGACCTGGTCGCCCGCGACGTCGCCGGAAAGCGAATTACAACTTTCGGTAGCGGCGACGACGGGTGACATCATCCGTCGCGTGCACTATAAGCGCGGCCTTTCTTTACAGGGCATTAAAAGCATGACTGAAAGGTGCTATTAGAGGAGCAGTTCCCCATCTGTCCTCCCCTTCTTTTTAAATGGATGAGTTGCAGGGGGCCCCGGGGTCCTACCCATGCTAATATCAGCTTCGGGGACCCCATGGTTTCCTAGATACTTACCGGAGAACGTGCCGCCGGTACTTCCTTGTATTTATATACGCCACATATTGTGGGCCAATAGGAGGCCGCAACAGATGACGTTGCGGCTTGTTATTGGCCAGCGTGACGCGGGAGATTTAAGCCTTCATTTTGTTTTCCCTGGAGGGGATGGTACTGGCGCTACCTTCAGTGGCAAATATTTCAGGAACCAGGGGTTCTCAGAGCTGGAACGCACAGGACCCCAAGCTTCCCATCCATGTACAAAAAATCTTTTTTTTTAAACGCATAGAGGCGTTTTAAGAATTAAATGTCTTCTGAAAATAGATTATCTGCGATAGGACTGTCAAAGAACTACAGAAAGCGTATGACAAACGCAAAATAACCCACACAAAAATAAAAATGCGGTGAGATGTCATGTCACAGAAGACCCCTTGCCTACTTCTCTTTTACAGCAGATAGTTGTGTTGTGGCATGGGGTAATCCTGAGCATAAGAACTGCTTACAGAACAGCGTCACAGACTCCTGTATAAAGGCAGTGCCTATCATTACAAGAGTGTCCTACTGCACTAAGAGCCCCGATCCACTGTACTGACAATTTCACAAGGCAACTTTATTTTCGTGAAAGAGACGTGTCATTCACTTAATGCCTTACTCACTAATTGTCATTCACTAAAGGAATAGCCTCACTTATTGAAGGGAAGCCTAATTCACTGGAAGAGTACTGTAACTTCACTTAACACAAGGACAGTGTAACTCACTAGGATTGTATCACCACTTATTGGGAAGGCAGCAATACTTGAAAGAGATGCTACACACAGGGAAAGGCAGACTTACTAGCTGGAAGGACAGCCACAGTGGCAGATGCAGTGGAAAACTAGTGATATACCAAAGGTATATATAACACAGGTTTACTATATGGGCAGATAACACAATACACATACATCAACAATATGACATCAACAGTAACCTTCAGTATCACCCTGTAACACTATTAAGCACAACTATCCTCCGCCTCGCATGGCCTTAACCCCTGTAAGGAATCCACACCTGAGTTTACTGGTTACCTTTGCCTTGCAGACCTGGGCAGTCCTGGAACACTCCCCCTGGTATCTACAGCAGCTGTGCAAGCTATTTACTGCAGCTCCAGCCTGTGCTCTCTCATTGGAAGAATGCTCTTACACTCCCCCTTCTGAGATTGGCCCTCTGACCTTTAAATACTGCATTCCCCACAATCCCTCTCGGCCGAGCATAGTTCCTTTCCTGGACGTTATCGTGTTCTGCCACAAGCCCCTGGCTTGTTATCTCTGAGTACTAATCTCTGTGTATTGTGTTCCAGAGTTAGTCCCTGTTTTCCCTCGTGACTTCGCTGTTGATGTGTTCCAGCCCTTTGCTTTCGTTCCTGTGTTCCAGTACCCTTCAGCAGCTACTACGCTGAAGCCTGTGTCCTAGCACCCTGGAGACCTGCTGTGTGCTATCTCCCTGGAGGCTGCAACCTGCTGCTTCTACCCTTAGCAGAGGTTGCTATTTAGACCCCTTTTGCTACTCTCTATCCCTTTGCAAAGGCCAGCTTGAACTTCTGTGCTGAAGCACTGGTTTACCAGTGCTGCCTGTCGGTGTGCCCTCTCCGGTCAGCCTTCTCCTTGCTCAGGCTGGTACCATGGGCCGCGGTCGCTCTTATGGATCCAGGGTCATGTCTGGGGTATGAATGAACCCAGCTAGCTTCAACTCAGCCCTCTTTCCAAAGCACAACAAGTCCTGTATATTTTCTTCACTTTATTTAGGAAAGCAGCAAAAAAAACAGGCACTTGTGGATGAGATGTTTGTGTTGGAAAAGTGTATCTCTGTGGGTGCTTTGTAGTAAGGGCAGGTGAAAAGGATAAAGCCTTGCCAGTAGAGGTAACAGAACGTACTCACTCAGCCAATGTTGAAGGTAAAAGGAAGTGTGAGGGAATTCTGGGTAGCAGGAATAGTCTTGGGACAGACTATCTGGAAACAAACAAGAGGGGAGGGCAGAATAGCCCATTCTGAGAAGAATCTCAGAGGTTGCTGTAGCAACTCACTGGCTACCTGCTCACAGGCAGAAAGGGCAACATATTGATACATCACACAGGCACGGTGTGTGTGTGTGTGGAACAAATGCCTGCAGCTGAACTTAAGGAGCTGACAAGCAGAAGGGGGGTCAGGCAGAGATGTGATTCTTGTTCCATGATAGTCGCCACTCGCACAGAACCCGCTCCCGCCCTGCAGCTATTACGCTGAAGCGGGACCTACTTGATCTCCTGTTGCCGAAACTACGCTTGGATAACGATTCCCCTGATGTCTCCAATCCTGACCCTGGCTCATCCACCGACTACACTGTTTTCCCTCTCTTTCTAACTCAGAATTTCTAAGCTCTGTCCTCGAGGTTATTTCTGTTTTAACCCCTGCTAATCTGCTCTGTGAGGTCCCCATTGTTAACCCTTGCATTCCGCAGACTAATGTTAGGTCCCTAGGGCCAGAGGCTGAACCCCCTATGACCCCTTTTTCAGAGGTTAGCCTCCCTTTTTCTGATTTTCAGGTCCAGCCTGACTTAACCCTTGAGGTTTTTCCTGCTTTAACCCCTGCGGGTCAGCCTTATGAGTCTCCTTTGGTAATTCCCTGCTGTTCGCCAGCCAAGGTCACGTCCTTAGCTCCAGTGGAGGAACTCCTTATGTCCCCAATTTCAGAGGCAAATCCCCCTATTTTTCTCTCTCAGGTACTAACTGTGTTAATCCCTGTAAATCCTTGCTGTCCCCAGGCTTATGCGTCCTCTCTAGCATCAGAGCATGAATTCCCAACTCTGACAGCAGAGGTTGCACTGAATGACTCCCCTAAAGTTGTGGAGCCCTTGGATATTCATTGCTATAATCCCCCTGGTTCAGCTAAAGTTTCCACTGCCGCGCCCCCTGAAACTTCTGCTAAAATACTGGTTCCAGTTAAAAATATTCGGGAACAGGTTTTTTCCCTAAACCTGTTCGCAGAATCCCCAGAAGCCTCTGCACTGCCTGATTCTCAAGATCCAGATATGAAAGCGTAGTCCGCCCCATGCGGTTGTTCTAATCTCTGCAAGGACCAGCATACCTTCCCCGGACTGTGATGCCATATCTGAAGTAACCCTTGCCCCGCTCCAAATCCCCAGTGCGGGAGGGCAGTTTCTTTTCACTGACCATTCGGTGGCCCCTGAAGTACTCCAGAATGACTTTAAGTATAGGGTTTCTCTCCCTATTGTCTCTAGAACTTTACACGCTGCCTTGGACTTTGTGATCTCCACTCCCCAGACTATACTGTCTCTCTGAGCGTTCTACAGTGTTTGGAAGCTCCGCTGCTGATTTCTTCTCTGCCTCAGCAGAGGTTGTCCCTCTTGGAGCCTTCTGTTGTGCCTGTTTCCTCTGGGTTGGAAATACTCAGTTCGCACCCCAAGACTTCGGTCCCTAAGCCTGGTTTACTGTTCGCCTTGTCATCTACTATACCAATACCTGGTAATGCACCCACCCACGTTATTCCCTCGCTAACCACTACCCGGAAAACCTCTGGAGGAGAAGACCCTCTCAAATTCCTACGTGCAGATGTCAGAAAAAACTTTGCCTGTCCAGAGGGTCTCCCTGTTATATCCGATCAATTATCGGTGCCTCTTGGCCCACACTCTGGTACGTTTACTAACTGGGGTCCCTCTGCCGTTTCTATTCTGGAAACGCCTCCTTCTCCACAGCTCTGGATTTACAAGTCATTTCGCATGGCGAGCAACGTACCAAAAATTTCTGTGCCACCACTCTCATATCCTAGAACAGTACTCGCCAATGAACTGCTCGTTTACGGATCCCCTTCCCGCCTAAAGCATTTTAGGAACAACTCAATGTCCCCAAGACCCATGGATGGCCCTCTCTGGCCGCAGTTCTCACCGGGGGGTGGGGGTACGCAAAGGAGTGCCCACGAGTCTCTGGACCACGACTCTAGCCCCAATCCTAGACAATTCAGGAACAATTCCAGGTTCCCCACCACTGAGTGGTCATGTTCGCCCGGAAGTCTCACCTGAAGTGGGGGTACTGTAAGGAATCCACACCTGAGTTTACTGGTTACCTTTGCCTTGCAGACCTGGGCAGTCCTGGAACACTCCCCCTGGTATCTACAACAGCTGTGCAAGCTATTTACTGCAGCTCCAGCCTGTGCTCTCTCATTGGAAGAATGCTCTTACACTCCCCCTTCTGAGATTGTCCCGCTGACCTTTAAATACTGCATTCCCACAATCCCTCTCGGCCGAGCATAGTTCCTTTCTTGGACGTTATCGTGTTCTGAAACAAGCCCCTGGCTTGTTATCTCTGCGTACTAATCTCTGTGTATTGTGTTCCAGAGTTAGTCCCTGTTTTCCCTCGTGACTTCGCTGTTGATATGTTCCAGCCCTTTGCTTTCATTCCTGTGTTCCTGTGTTCCAGTACCCTTCAGCAGCTACTACGCTGAAGCCTGTGTCCTAGCACCCTGGAGACCTGTTGTGTGCTATCTCCCTGGAGGCTGCAACCTGCTGCTTCTACCCTTAGCAGAGGTTGCTATTTGGACCCTGTTGCAGGGTACATGCAACTACACACGCGGGTTTCTTGACAAGGCTTATTTATTTCGCCTCAAAAGATATACAGCACACAAAACAAAAATAGCTTTTCATCAGCAAACAAAAGGAAAAAATGGCTTTTCATCAGCAAACATAAGAAAAATGGCTTTTTCTTCAGCAGACCAAACCAAAACCGTTCTCTTTAGCAGACAGTCTAAAAATAAGGCAGCTACCCTTTTCTATGCAGGGGACAGACAATTCATCTACTTAGCTCACAGACCTTGTATCAGTAATCTCTTCAGTAGCTTACTCCTCTCTCCTCAACAGCCAGCACCATGTGTCTACAGCCTGGGGTTTTTAACACACCTTGATTAGGCAGCTGGGATCCACCTAATTGTCCTGAGGTTCCCAGCTGAAGTTAACCTAGTCACTGCTGCATTGCAGGCTAATCATATGTCTGCCAGGCATATAGCTGGTGGCTTTTATTTACCCTGTCACATTCCTCCCCTGTTAGTGTGTGGCTGGGGCTACGCATGGCTGAAGCCCGACCATCCACCCCTTCTCTAGAAAAGAAGTCAGCATTTGCGTTCTCTTTTCCCAGCCTATGCTGAATCTCAAATGATAAGGGTTGGAGGGCCATACACCACCTAGTCAATCTAGCATTGGAATCCTTCATACTATTTAACCACTTCAGTGGAGCATGATCCGTCACCAAAGTAAAATGGACTCCTACCAGGTAATGCCTCAAAGCCTCGATTGCCCACTTTACTGCGAGGCACTCTTTCTCAATCACTGAGTAGTTTTTTTCCCTTGGGAACAATTTCCTACTCAGGAAAAGGCTAGGATGTTCAACTCCCTCAAACTGTTGTGACAACACTGCCCCTAGTCCTATCGCTGATGCATCTGTTTGCACTATAAAAGGGCTGTTGAAGTCCGGGCTTCTAAGGATGGGACCCTCTGAGAGACACCTTTTTATGTCCTCAAAGGCTCTCTGACAATCCCTTGACCATACCACTTGTGTAGGGGCACACTTTTTTGTGAGGTCCGTTAAAGGGGCTGCCACTTCCGAATAGTTGGGGATGAACCGCCGGTAGTACCCTGCTAAACCCAGCAGAGAGCGTACCTGCGTTTTTGTTTGGGGGGTCGGAACTTCTTTCAGGGCAACTACCTTGTCGGCTAGTGGCCTTACTTTTCCACCTCCCACTGCATACCCTAAGTATTTAGTTTCCGCCTTACCCAGGGCACATTTCTTAGGGTTGGCTGTGAGCCCTGCCTCTCTTAGAGATTTGAGGACCGCTTTCAGCCTATTTAGATGGGCCCGCCAGTGTTTACTATAAATGACAATGTCATCTAGGTAGGCTGCGGCATAATTCCTATGGGGCCTCAGTACCTTATCCATGAGTCTCTGAAATGTGGATGGGGCTCCATGCAGTCCAAATGGCATTGTCACAAACTGGTATAAAACCATGGGAGTGGCAAAGGCTGTTTTGCATTTGGACTTTTCCTCTAAGGGTATTTGCCAGTATCCTTTTGTCAAGTCTAGCGTGGATATATATTCCGCGTTACCAAGGGCGTCAATTAATTCGTCCACCCTTGGCATCGGATATGCGTCAAACTTGGATACCGCATTGACCTTTCGGAAGTCCACACAAAATCTTACCTTCCCATCGGGTTTAGGGACCATAATTAGTGGACTACACCACTCATTGCATGATTCCTCAATCACTCCTAAGTGTAACATTTCTTGTACCCCCTTCTCTACCAGAGCCATACGACATTCAGGCAACCTATAAGGACGGGAACGTACTTTTACCCCAGGTGCTGTCTCGATTGCATGGGAAATTAAGTTAGTTTGTCCTGGTAAGTCAGAAAAAACATCATGGAATTGTGTAATTATTGCTAACAAAGCCCCCTTTTTGTTCAGAGGACAACTGTTTACCCATTGGGATTTTATCGTCACTCACGATGTTCTCCCGTGGAGGCTGAGGACCCAAGTCCGTTTCCTCCTCCACCGGGTGGATGAATAGAGACCGCTGCATCTTCCAGGGTTTCAGCAAGTTCACATGGTAAATTTGTTTACCCTTCCTGGACCCTGGTTGAGCGATCTCGTAATCCACATCACCCGTACGGCGGTGTACTTCGAATGGGCCCTGCCATTTGGCCAGGAGTTTACTCTCGCAACTGGGTAAAAATAACATCACCTGGTCTCCCGGGTGAAACACTCTCATGTGAGCATTCTGATTGTAATGTCTCTCCTGACTGTCCTGGGCTGATCTAAGATTCTCCCTGGCAAAATGGCCGACCACATCTAGGCGCTTCCTAAGGTCCAGTACATATTGCAGGGTATTCTTAGAAGGGGACCGCTGTTCCCACCAGGTCTCCTTTAGGAGGTCTAGGATACCCCGCGGTTGGCGGCCATAGAGCAATTCAAATGGAGTGAATCCCGTGGAGGCCTGGGGAACTTCCCGCACTGCAAACCGCAGAAAAGGGAGAAGTTCATCCCAGGCTCTCTTCTCTGAATCTACAAATTTCCTCAGCATCCCTTTTAGAGTTCGGTTAAATCTTTCCACCAATCCGTCAGTCTGTGGATGGTAGACCGATGTCCGAACAGACTTGACCTCTAGTAACTTTAAGACATCCTGCATCAGTTTAGCCGTGAAATTTGTACCTTGGTCTGTCAACATAACCTGGGGAAGTCCAACCCGTGAGAACAGTTCCAACAACTTGTTGGCTACCCAAGGGTAGAGGAAACAAAGGGGCTGGTTTTTGTCCTTTTGGACTAGTTAGCTGGCACTCCGGACATGCCGCACATAGCTTAGCAATATCACTATGCATGCCTGGCCAATAGAATCGGGATGAAATACGGTCCAATGTTTTATCCCTGCCCAGGTGACCACCCCAAGGGACAGTATGGGCTAGAGTGAACACAGATTTAACAAACGCCTTGGGAACCAATATCTGTCTGGTGACCTCCTCTGTTTGTGTCTGCCTATTCACCCTATATAGGATATCATTTGATAGCTCAAAATGGGGGAACACTATCACCCCCTGTGCATCTACAATCTGCTCATCAATTTTCACCACCTTGTCATACTGTTAGCAAGGACTGGGTCTTCCCTTTGCTTCTGGCGAAAGTCCGGGAGGTACAGGTCTGGTAAATCTCCAGGGCCCATATCCCCCTCCCTCTGGCCATCCCCAGCCATCACTTGTGACCTCTGATTACTAGAATGGTCACCTTGAGACCCAGATTTCTGCAACCAGTCCTGTTTGTCCGAGCGTCTTTGTTTCCGAGTCTTTTGAACCCGGTGTCTACTGGGAAAAAGGTCTGCCGAGAAGGGAAACAGTTTGCCAGGGTTCTCCTGAGCCCTAGAAGGAGGCTTCTCATGAAAGACCGGGGCCATTAGGTCCGAAAAGAAAGGCCAGTCCCGACCGAGCACAACGGGGGCAGGGAGCGAAGAAGCGACTCCTACTTCGAGGTAAGCCTCCTGACCTTTTACCTGTATCCGGATTTTGGCCGTCGGATAGCGTTTTACATCGCCGTGTATACATTCTATGCTCCATGGGGAGTCAAAAGAACACACGTTAGGCGGTAACAGTTCCTGGAGGACCAGAGTTTTCCCAGAGCCCGAATCTACAAGGGCCTGGACGTTTTTTCCCCCAATCAGGGCTGGAAGTAGCCAGGGCTTGTAATTTTCCCCAGTAAAAGCCAGGGCGACGGTTCTGCTGAATGAACAGTCCATCTATGGACAGTCCACATACCGGTGGCCTTGTTCTCCGCAGGCGGAACATGGAGAGGGTTCCCTCGCAGGAGGGGGCTGTGGATAGCGCTCTGCTGGACCGGTTACTGGAGACCAGGCATCTGGTGGGTCCTGTGGGCAACGTCCTCGGAAGTTCCTCTCATTTTGCGATGAGCCGACATCCGGAAGGAGATGAGGGCCTCGGCGGGGACCAGTATTTGGACTCCGTCCTTGCTGGAACGACTGCTCCTTCCGTTGGACTTGGCGGTTGCGTATGGACGGGCCATAGGTTCCCCATTGATCCGACCTCCCTCTTTGGGTGTCCGCAAGTGCCGGTGGAGTCGGGTCCAGGACACTCGCCTGCTGCTCAGCCCCAAGGAAGTTCTCCACAAGTCGGACCGCCAAAGCTAGGGTTTCAGCAGCTTGGCGTTTTACCCACGAGCGTGCGGAAGGGGGTATTATTTGTAGAAATTGTTCCAAAACCACCTGCTCCAGAATTGCCTCCTTAGTGCACTCCTCGGGTTGTATCCAGCGCGTACACATGTCCAATAATCTCTGAGCGAGGACCCGGGGTCTCATCTTAGCGGTGTACTTCATGTTCCGGAACTGCTGCCGGTAGGTCTCTGGGGTCAGACCTAAGCGATCCAGTATGGCGGCTTTTACTTGGCGGTAGTCAATTGCCTGATCTGCTGGGAGACCCTGATATGAGGCCTGGGCTTCTCCTATGAGGAGCGGGGCCAAAGCAGTTGCCCAGCGATCTGTAGCCCAGCCCTGAGCTTCGGCAACTCTTTCAAATGTCAGTAAAAAAGCCTCTGGATCCTCGTTCGGCGCCATTTTCCTCAGGAGTATCGGGGGTCTGTTTGCAAGTTCTGGACTGGCAGACCCTTGGAAATGGGTCAGCAGCTTGGCAATCCGCTCATCTTGTGCTGCCTGTAGTCTTTCATCTCTCTCCGCTTGCAGATGGGCCTGCTCCTGCATTAACTGTCCCTGCTGTCTGGTCTGCTCGCACAGAAACTCTTTCAACATTTCTTCCATTCTTGTGTCTGTGTGTGTGGCCCTTTAACTGCAGGAGCTGTTTGAAAAAATCCCAGGACTTCTGAACACTATATGTTGCAGGGTACATGCAACTACACACGCGGGTTTCTTGACAAGGCTTATTTATTTAGCCTCAAAAGATATACAGCACACAAAACAAAAATAGCTTTTCATCAGCAAACAAAAGGAAAAAATGGCTTTTCATCAGCAAACAAAAGAAAAATGGCTTTTTCTTCAGCAGACCAAACCAAAACAGTTCTCTTTAGCAGACAGTCTAAAAATAAGGCAGCTACCCTTTTCTATGCAGGGGACAGACAGTTCATAATTCATCTACTTAGCTCACAGACCTTGTATCAGTAATCTCTTCAGTAGCTTACTCCTCTCTCCTCAACAGCCAGCACCATGTATCTACAGCCTGGGGTTTTTAACACACCTTGATTAGGAAGCTGGGATCCACCTAATTGTCCTGAGGTTCCCAGCTGAAGTTAACCTAGTCACTGCTGCATTGCAGGCTAATCATATGTCTGCCAGGCATATAGCTGGTGGCTTTTATTTACCCTGTCACATTCCTCCCCTGTTAGTGTGTGGCTGGGGCTACGCACGGCTGAAGCCCGACCATCCACCCCTTCTCTAGAAAAGAAGTCAGCATTTGCGTTCTCTTTTCCCAGCCTATGCTGAATCTCAAATGATAAGGGTTGGAGGGCCATACACCACCTAGTCAATCTAGCATTGGAATCCTTCATACTATTTAACCACTTCAGTGGAGCATGATCCGTCACCAAAGTAAAATGGACTCCTGCCAGGTAATGCCTCAAAGCCTCGATTGCCCACTTTACTGCGAGGCACTCTTTCTCAATCACTGAGTAGTTTTTTTCCCTTGGGAACAATTTCCTACTCAGGAAAAGGATAGGATGTTCAACTCCCTCAAACTGTTGTGACAACACTGCCCCTAGTCCTATCTCTGATGCATCTGTTTGCACTATAAAAGGGTTGTTGAAGTCTGGGCTTCTAAGGATGGGACCCTCTGATAGACACCTTTTTATGTCCTCAAAGGCTCTCTGACAATCCCTTGACCATACCACTTGTGTAGGGGCACACTTTTTTGTGAGGTCCGTTAAATGGGCTGCCACTTCCGAATAGTTGGGGATGAACCGCCGGTAGTACCCTGCTAACCCAGCAGAGAGCATACCTGCGTTTTTGTTTGGGGGTCGGAACTTCTTTCAGGGCAACTACCTTGTCGGCTAGTGGCCTTACTTTTCCACCTCCCACTGCATACCCTAAGTATTTTGTTTCCGCTTACCCCAGGGAGCATTTCTTAGGGTTGGCTGTGAGCCCTGCCTCTCTTAGAGATTTGAGGACCGCTTTCAGCCTATTTAGATGGGCCCGCCAGTGTTTACTATAAATGACAATGTCATCTAGGTATGCTGCGGCATAATTCCTATGGGGCCTCAGTACCTTATCCATGAGTCTCTGAAATGTGGCTGGTTTCTCCATGCAGTCCAAATGGCATTGTCACAAACTGGTATAAAACCATGGGAGTGGCAAAGGCTGTTTTGCATTTGGACTTTTCCTCTAAGGGTATTTGCCAGTATCCTTTTGTCAAGTCTAGCGTGGATATATATTCCGCGTTACCAAGGGCGTCAATTAATTCGTCCACCCTTGGCATCGGATATGCGTCAAACTTGGATACCGCATTGACCTTTCGGAGGTCCACACAAAATCTTACCTTCCCATCGGGTTTAGGGACCATAATTAGTGGACTACACCACTCATTGCATGATTCCTCAATCACTCCTAAGTGTAACATTTCTTGTACCCCCTTCTCTACCAGAGCCATACGACATTCAGGCAACCTATAAGGACGGGAACGTACTTTTACCCCAGGTGCTGTCTCGATTGCATGGGAAATTAAGTTAGTTTGTCCTGGTAAGTCAGAAAAAACATCATGGAATTGTGTAATTATTGCTAACAAAGCCCCCTTTTTGTTCAGAGGACAACTGTTTACCCATTGGGATTTTATCGTCACTCACGATGTTCTCCCGTGGAGGCTGAGGACCCAAGTCCGTTTCCTCCTCCACCGGGTGGATGAATAGAGACCGCTGCATCTTCCAGGGTTTCAGCAAGTTCACATGGTAAATTTGTTTACCCTTCCTGGACCCTGGTTGAGCGATCTCGTAATCCACATCACCCGTACGGCGGTGTACTTCGAATGGGCCCTGCCATTTGGCCAGGAGTTTACTCTCGCAACTGGGTAACAATAACATCACCTGGTCTCCCGGATGAAACATTAGGTCTGAAAAGAAAGGCCAGTCCCGACCGAGCACAACGGGGGCAGGGAGCCAAGGAGCGACTCCTACTTCGAGGTAAGCCTCCTGACCTTTTAATTGTAGCAAGATTTTGGCCATCGGATAGCGTTTTACATCGCCGTGTATACATTCTATGCTCCATGGGGAGTCAAAAGAACACACGTTAGGCGGTAACAGTTCCTGGAGGACCAGAGTTTTCCCAGAGCCCGAATCTACAAGGGCCTGGACGGTTTTTCCCCCAATCAGGGCTGGAAATAGCCAGGGCTTGTAATTTTCCCCAGTAAAAGCTGGGGCGACGGTTCTGCTGAATGAACAATCCATCTGTGGACAGTCCACATACGGTGGCCTTGTTCTCCGCAGGCGGAACATGGAGAGGGTTCCCTCGCAGGAGGGGGCTGTGGATAGCGCTCCGCTGGACCGGTTACTGGAGACCAGGCATCTGGTGGGTCCTGTGGGCGATGTCCTCGGAAGTTCCTCTCATTTTGCGATGAGCCGACATCCGGAAGGAGATGAGGGTCTCGGCGGGGACCAGCATTTGGACTCTGTCCTTGCTGGAACGACTGCTCCTTCCGTTGGACTTGGCGGTTGCGTATGGACTGGCCATAGGTTCCCCATTGATCCGACCTCCCTCTTTGGGCGTCCGCAAGTGCCGGTGGAGTCGGGTCCAGGACACTCGCCTGCTGCTCAGCCCCAAGGAAGTTCTCCACAAGTCGGACCGCCAAAGCTAGGGTTTCAGCAGCGTGGCGTTTTACCCACGAGCGTGCGGAAGGAGGTATTATTTGTAGAAATTGTTTCAAAGCCACCTGCTCCAGAATTGCCTCCTTAGTGCACTCCTCGGGTTGTATCCAGCGCGTACACAAGTCCAATAATCGCTAAGCGAGGACCCGGGGTCTCATCTTAGCGGTGTACTTCATGTTCTGAAACTACTGCCGGTAGGTCTCTGGGGTCAGACCTAAGTGATCCAGTATGGCGGCTTTTACTTGGCAGTAGTCCATTGCCTGATCTGCTGGGAGACCCTGATATGAGACCTGTGCTTCTCCTATGAGGAGCGGGGCCAAAGCAGTTGCCCAGCGATCTGTAGCCCAGCCCTGAGCTTCGGCAACTCTTTCAAATGTCAGTAAAAAAGCCTCTGGATCCTCGTTCGGCGCCATTTTCCTCAGGAGTATCGGGGGTCTGTTTGCAAGTTCTGAACTGGCAGACCCTTGGAAATGGGTCAGCAGCTTGGCAATCCGCTCATCTTGTGCTGCCTGTAGTCTTTCATCTCTCTCCGCTTGCAGACGGGCCTGCTCCTGCATTAACTGTCCCTGCTGTCTGGTCTGCTCGCACAGAAACTCTTTCAACATTTCTTCCATTCTTGTGTCTGTGTGTGTGGCCCTTTAACTGCAGGAGCTGTTTGAAAAAATCCCAGGACTTCTGAACACCATATGTTGCAGGGTACATGCAACTACACACGCAGGTTTCTTGACAAGGCTTATTTATTTAGCCTCAAAAGATATACAGCACACAAAACAAAAATAGCTTTTCATCAGCAAACAAAAGGAAAAAATGGCTTTTCATCAGCAAACAAAAGAAAAATGGCTTTTTCTTCAGCAGACCAAACCAAAACAGTTCTCTTTAGCAGACAGTCTAAATATAAGGCAGCTACCCTTTTCTATGCAGGGGACAGACAGTTCATAATTCATCTACTTAGCTCACAGACCTTGTATCAGTAATCTCTTCAGTAGCTTACTCCTCTCTCCTCAACAGCCAGCACCATGTGTCTACAGCCTGGGGGTTTTAACACACCTTGATTAGGCAGCTGGGAACCAACTAATTGTCCTGAGGTTCCCAGCTGAAGTTAACCTAGTCACTGCTGCATTGCAGGCTAAACATATGTCTGCCAGGCATATAGCTGGTGGCTTTTATTTACCCTGTCATAGACCCCTTGGCCTGCTGCTCTCTCTCCCTTTGCAGAGGCCAGCTTGAACTTCTGTGCTGAAGCACTGGCTGCCTGGCGGTGTGCCCTCTCCGGTCAGCCTTCTCCTTGCTGAGGCTGGTACCACTCGCACAGAAACCGCTCCCACCCTGCAGCTATTACGCTGAAGCGGGACCTACTTGACCTCCTGTTGCTGAAACTACGCTTGGATAACGATCCCCTGATGTCTCCAATCCTGACCCTGGCTCGTCCACCGACTACACTGTTTTCTCCAGTCCTGAACCTGGCCTGTTTGACTATGAACTTCGCACTCTCTAAGGTCAGTGATTTCATAACCCAGCCTCAGCCACGCGGTCCGGCCCCGGTTTGTGGCGAGCACAACCGTAACAACCCCACACTGTATTCCCAAAGTCCTTGTACCCAAAAGTCCCAAGAGTCCCACAACCACACCCACGTGTGGGACAGCGCTGCCCACTAAGATGAAGTGTAAGTTGGTGCACTTCGTGATTTGGATAGTACCTGCCCGGTGTTCTTGCAACCGGGTACTGCAGAACAATGGAAAAGGACCCGTCTGTGTCCAGCGCCGAAGCCGCAGCGATGGTGTCCTACTCCTGGTGGATGGTCTCCTTCTGAGCAAGCTCACCGCTCAGACTGTCTCCTGTGATTCCCTGCACACTGACCCTTCTTTGCTCAGAGCACGGAGCACGGCAGCTGTGTCCCTAACTAAGCTGACTGCTAACAGGGCAAAGTCCCTACATTAGAGCCTTCCCTAGAGCAGCCACAAACTGAAAGGGGAGATGGGCCTAGCTGGGGCCTAGGGGGTAACCAGGCCTAGTGTAAGAAGCCACTTGCTCCCTACACAACCTTCCCCTACCTTATCCCAGCACCAACTAACTCGCATGGTCTGTATCCTGCCTTGCTTGCCCCTTATCCTTGCTGCCTGACCCTGCCTTGGACCTTGGACTCTGTGATACTCTCCTGCACTGACCTTGGCTTTGGAATACGATGATCCTGCTCTCTCCTGCGCTGACTCTGGCTTTGGCTTTACGACGACTCTACTCTCTCCAATCCTGATCCCGGCTGAGTACCCCAACGATCCGCTGCTCTCCACGTTTACGCTGTCCTCTATAACCCCGACCCGGCTTGCAAGACCATCCTACACTCTAGACGCGCCCTCGTGGCTGTGGTCGGCGTTCTATACCAATCCCTACCTCAGCCCCGCGGTCGCGCCTCGTTTGTGGTGAGCTACACGTTACAGTCTATAAGGTTGATTATAGTAATTTTGTTTGTCAGTATTTATGTTTAGTGGCGGGTCTTCTTCCCCCCACGTTTCCCCCAATACGATCAGATCTTTCTCTCTCTTAGTTCCTGATTTGTGCCCCCTCCTCGTTCTTCGCCAAGGTAATAATCCCCATGGGTTTGGGGATCCTCCTCTAAAAAACTAGAGGATGATTCTTTGGTTGGGGGTCTAGTGTTAGTGTTGCATGGTTTAAAAGACACCTTGTTTCTATATTGATGCTGATTGTCTCTGTGTCTGACGTTTCCCATTCTGTTGATGATTCACTATTATTGCCTTGGGATACGATCTTCGTAATCCACGCAACCCTAGCAGTTACAGCATCATAGAAAATGGGACAGTCAGTTCAACATTTGTGGCACTGATGGAAGGGGATAAAGAAATGATAACTAACATTAAACCAAAGACAACGATGGTATATAAACAAAACAATAATCTACAAGATCTATTGATACGTGCTGAACCTGTGGATAAGTACAAAGCCATGCAACGCACTGATCCAGGGAGAGAGATCTTGCCATCTATATACAGGGAAGAAATGTAATATTAATTGTTATGCAAACGGTTTAAGTACATTTTGTGTTCATACAGTATGTTAAAATGCCCATGTAGTAAAAGCTACATTGGATAAACTATTAGGCAGTTTAGACGGAGATTTTCTTAGCATAAGAGCAGCATCCAATGCGCAAAAGAGGGATGCAAAAGGGAACACTCAAAGAAGACTAGAATCCAGAGGCACTCCACTTTTCAAAGGATCATCACCCAGGGTATACCTTGAGAGGTATGGTTATTGGTATTGTTATTGAAATCATACAGCCATTATTGCGCGGAGGAGACAGAGAGAAAAATTCTTCTGCATCGCGAGGCACATTGAGATATACCCTCGATACACTTGCACCTAGAGGTATTAATACCAACCAGAAACTTTGAAAATGGAGCCGTGGAGCAGTAATATGGAGTAAGGTGTACATTACATGCAACCCTTATTGTTGGTTACTGTAATTAACCCTTTCCTGTGTTGCTGGTTAAATCTCCTTTTCTCTAATCTCCAAAGATTACCCTGTGTTGTTTTTACTGTCCTTCGGACGAATAGTTGTCTGGAAAGTTTGTTGAATTGTACCATGAATATATTTGTAAATAGTAATCCTATCCTATCTTAGATGCCTCTTTTCTAATGTAAAAAAATCTAACCTAGATAGCCTTTCCTCATAACAGATCTTCTATCCCCTTTATTAATTTGGTGGTTCTTTTCCAGTTTCATAATGTGTGTTTGAAGTGAAACTTCTTTGCTGGCACCAAAACAATTTCGCTTGAACAAATTACCCTCATGGTGACAGAAGTAGAGTAGCGGAAGTGATGTCATTGTGGGCAAAAGAGGCCGTTGGTGCGCATCATTGTTGGCAAAAGAAGCTGTCGCATGCACAGCAGTCACCAGCGCTACGCGCATGCGCAGGAGCAGCAGCAACCCTGCCACACTTTGGGAAATGGAGACACACCACACACACACACACACAGTAACACACACACAGAGACACACACAGACCCTCTACAATCTGGCTTCCGCACTGCTCACTCCACTGAAACCGCCCTCACTAAAATAACTAATGACCTCCATGCTGCCAAAGACAGACGTCATTACACTCTGCTCATACTACTCGACCTCTCTGCAGCATTTGATACTGTGGACCAGCTTCTTCTCCTTCACATTCTCCATACTCTTGGCATTCGTAACAAAGCTCTATCCTGGATATCCTCTTACCTCTCCCATCGTACTTTCAGCATCTCTTCTGCTAACACCTCCTCCTCTATCGACCTCTCTGTGGGGGTACTCCAGTCCTCTGTCCTAGGACCACTCCCCTTTTCTCTGTACACACTCTCTATAGGTGACCTAATCATATCTCTTGGGTTCAAATATCACCTGAAGAAACACAAATTTTCTTTCCATCCCCTGACATTATAGCTGCTGTACAGACCAAAGTCTCTAAATGTCTCTCTGCAAAATTATCCTGGATGGCCCTCCGCCGCCTTAAACTTAGGGCTAAGGTCCCGTTGCACACGTCCGCACGGCTGGCTAGCTTGCCGGCGGCGCGTGCAACTCGCTGTACCGCGATCTGCGGTCTACAGGATACTTTTCTCGGAGCGGGGGGGCGTGGCCAAACGGGTCGGGGGGGGCGCGGCCATGACGTGAGGGGGCGCGGCCATGACGTGAGGGGCCGGAGCGGGAGGTGGGCGGGAGTGGGAGGATTGACAGGGAGGGGGGGGCGTGGCTTGAGCGGAGGGACCCGCTACTCTTCCCCCCCCCTCCCTCCACGGGCTGCAGGTAAGTAAAAAAAACACACACACGCAGGCACTCATACATACATACACACACACACACACACACACACACACACACAGACAGAGACAGGCACGCACGCAGACAGGCACACACATACACACACACAGACACACATACACACACACATACACACACACACACATACACACACACACACAGGCAGGCACTCACGCACTCAGACACACACACAGACAGGCACTCACGCTGCTTTCACTCCACACTCCTCCCCGCTCCCCGAAGCCTCTCCTCCTCCCGCAGCCTCCCCTCCCCCTTGGCTCACAGCCACACCACGTGACGCGTCAACGCTAAGAAACACCATTCTGTGGTGTCTCCTAGCGGCTGACGCGCCACAGCGTGTGATCAGCTGTGCAGCCAGTGGGGACCGGGACCGGCTCGCAAGGATTCCCCTGCTGGTGGGGAACTCGCTACATTGCCGCCCGCGCCAACGAGCGCAGCGGGTCCCAGGCCTAACATGGCAAAAACAAAGCTCCTTATACTTCCTCCCAAACTTGGCCCCACTACCTCCTTCCACATTACTGTTGGAAGATTAGTCATACACCCAGTAGCGAAAGCACGAGGCCTAGGGTTCACACTCGACTCCTATCTCTCTTTCTCCTTTCACATTCAAAACGTATCTAAAACCTCTCGCTTTTTACTCTGCAATATCACAAAGATACGCCCTCTCCTCTGTTGCTTGACTGCAAAAACTCTGACACATGCCCTCATTCTCTCCCGTCTCGATTACTGTAACGTCCTGCAGTCTGGCCTTCCTGGCTCTCACCTGTCTCCCCAAAAATCTATTCTAAATGCTCCTGCCAGAATCACTCTGCTCTTTCCTAAATCTGTCTCAGCACCGCCTCTGCTGAAATCCCTCTCCTGGCTTCCTATCAAATCCCGTATAACACATTCAATTCTCCTCCTCACTTTTAAAGCTTTACACTCTTCTGCCCCTCCTTATATCTTAGCCCTAATTTCTCGCTGTGCACCATCCGGACTCTTACGTTCCACTCAAGGATGTCTTCTCTCTACCCCCTTTGTATCTAAAGCCCTCTCCCACCTTAAACCTTTCTCACTGACTGCCCCACACCTCTGGAATGCCCTTCCCCTCAATATTCGACTAGCACCGTCTCTATCCACCTTTAAGCCCCACCTTAAAACACACCTGCTTAAGGAAGCATATGAGTAGCTCCGTGGCTAACACTATACACCTGATACATAAAGCTTGGCCCCTTGCAGACGTACTTACCAGTATGCCTTCCTACTGTATCTGTACGTTCTTCCTACCAATTAGATTGTAAGCTCTTCGGAGCAAAGACTCTTTTTCCTCAATGTTATTTTTATGTCTGAAGCACTTATTCCCATGATCTGTTATTTATATTATTTGTTATTTATATGATTGTCACATGTATTACTACTGTGAAGCGCTTTGTACATTAATGGCGCTGTATAAATAAAGATATACATTCAAACATACATACATACACACACGAGGAATTCAGTTAATATAAATATAGAAGTGCGACTCGGCATGCATGCGCAAGAGCAGTAGCAATCCCACCAAAGTTTTGGAGTGGTGCGCAAAACTGCATATTCAAGGTGTGGTCTTATTAAGGATTTATAGATTGGCAAAATTATGCTTTCTTCCCTTTCATCTATACCGTGTTATATGCAAGATAATATCATACTTTCCTTAGCAGCTACTACCTGACATTGAGCACTATTGCTAAGCCTACTGTCTACAAGCACTACTAAATCCTTCTCCATTGAGGATTGACCTAACTTTGTCCCATTTAGTTTGTATGTAGTCTGTTTATTCTTGCTTCCCAAATGCATAACATTACATTTATCTGTATGAAATCTCATCTGCTATTTAAGTACGCACATTTCAAGTTTATTCAAGTCCTTCAGTAGAGAAAGTACATCCGGCTCTGATTTTACTACTTTACATAATTTAGTGTGATCAGCAAAGATCGAGATTTAGCTCTAAATATGAGGAATTGGTAAAGGCAATGTGTAAAAAAAAAAAACAACGACGACGATGACAGCTGATTTACGGAAGATATACACCTATAAATAGTAATTTAATGACATATAATCTAGTGACTAAAGTCAAGTAATGTCAGTTTAATCTACTGTTTGCAATGACGATCAGTTCATGTGTGCTAATATATTTATAGACTTCCATTGTGCAAGACAGATCCAAGCAAGTTATAGATTTCCATGTCTACAGTACTTTATTGTTCTTCTGAAACAAAGAGCTCACGCTTAGAGATGGATTGTTCCATTAGATATTTGCTGTGTTCTTGACAGCTTGTAGTCAGCATGATGCATACAAGACTTCAATATGGATCTGTGTCTATTAAATAGGTTAGTTATTGCAACAGCTACGATGGAGGGTATATTGCTGATAGAGTTTACATTGACTGATCAACAAAATTATTATGTCACAAAAATAATTCTTCTAGTAGTATTTGATCTTAATGATAAGCAGTTCCAGGTTGCAAACTGAGGCTAAAAGTGTGCCATACTGCATTCAGAGTGCTGTCCCCAACTCAATCTTTTTCCAATCCATAACTGCAGAGTAGCGACAATAAAAAGCATTCATTAAAGACTTAAAACATCAACAGCAGCAAATGAATTATTAATGATTTCTCGGAATCTGATGCCATCCTGTTGTGCTGGGGGTATTTGTTATATCAATATTGCTGATGAGCAAAAACATGAATCGTATGTTCTCGGCTTCTTCTATTTGTATGTAATCTGACTAGTGCTGAGAAATTTTTATGTGGCAATAGGCAGATGTTGCTCTTTACTTTTGGGAAAATAATAAAAATGAAAGTCAGTTTTAATTCTTATTTTCTTTGCACAAGTAAATGTATTACTGTTTTGTTTTTTTTAAACCAAAGGAAAAAAGCTTTTTGGACACAACTCAAAGCACTCCATTAAATGAAAATAAAAGAATACAGTAGTATATTTTGTACTGGGTGACTTTGCCATAACAAGTGGAACTGGATCAGTATTTTTGGAAGAATGATGACCACGTTCTTATGGTTTTAGCTCCACACCCACCTACTCCCAGGTGATCTGCTAATGGCAAGGTGAAAGAAATATGTAAGTTTCTAAGTCAGAGAGTCTACCTCCATTAAAATGAAATAGAGAGCAAGGAGGAATTCAGCGCAATGGACATGGTAAAAAAGTTTATTAGGGCTTGCCTGATCTGGAGTCACCTTGGCATGGTGGGCAAACCTTTCATACTTTAGCCAAGTTATGTCACTAAGACACTCCATTGGATAAGTTGACCACCCACCTCAAGAAATGCAGCGCAGGGGAAAGTTATAATATTAACCTTTGCTACTTCTTGGCTGGGCCACTTGCGCAGAGGGATAATCTTATTTGAGATTAGCTCTTAAAAAATAAAATTGTTCCAGAAAATTGCTTATTTTAGGGAAATAGTATGTAGCCATGGCTGGCTCTGGCTACCCGTCTGCCCTCCCTGACGTGTAAGTCCTGGTAGGTGCAGGCAGTGTTAGGCCCATCCTGGGTATCAGGCAGATCTCCCATAGGGTGGGGGAAGCAGCGCTACAAATATAAAAGCATATACATATAATTAGGACTGCCAGACATCCCATATATACAGGATTCTCCCTTATTTCACTGACTTGTCCCATTGTCCCGGAAAGGTTTGTCGGGTTGCAAAATTGTCCCATATTTTAGTGCCTTGATGTGAAATGCCTGAACTTTAAAATGACTTTCATGAAATCAGTCATAACGATGTCATAGATTTGTGGTCGCCTTACTAAATTATTAAAATAATAACGTTAGGGCACTGCCTGGTCATCTCATAATACCATAACACCCACCCCTATAGGCGTTACGTTTTCACCCACCGCTACTTGTTAGTGCAATGCACATCTTTCCCCACCCGGTCAAGAGCAGAGATGATACAAACCAAAGAATATAGCGGCCAAGCGAGAGATACCATTCAGCTCGAGGCATTTGCAAAGCATTCATCCCTCATTATGACATCGCACTTTCATTCTGGATTCCGGTGCCCCGTATTATAAAAACTTAAACATGGCAACCCTACATATAATAATGGAAGCATTAATAAGCCTTATATCCTTGACAAGGTGGCAATGGAAAAGTGTAATTAGCGAAAGAAAAATGGTGAATTCATTTTTTTTATATAATACACATTTTACCACAATACATGTTAAATATTTGTATAAAATTAAGCTGTTCGCTGCTTTTAACGTAAGTCATTAATGATTTGCTTATTTGTACTACAACAACAAGATTGGTATGAGAGCCAATCATAGCGCAATATTGCTAATAGCCAATCCACTGTTTATCTGTTCTATGTTTTACAGGAACTGCTTGAAACTCAGAGGTGCAAGCCCCCCCAAATTGAGTATGACAGTAGAGTTTAACAAAAATAGGTAGATACAATGGTGTAAATCAGTAAAAACAGAGTTCCTTTAATAACAAACCTTGACATTTATCAATGGAAATCTGTAAATACTGGAAACGCCAAACACTAGTTGTACCTCAATGAGGATGGAGCGGCTATGCAACGGGATGACCAAACATAAGGAGTTTTTAAACTAGGAAACAAGCAAAAAATATACTGCACTTGATAAGAATCGGGCTGTGGGTCAGGAAAAGGAAAGCTCAGCTTGTAGTGAGATATTAAGTGCTTGTAATGTCAGCAACGGAGCAGATTCCAACTTGCGCAGCTTGGTCCTGGTTAGGCTGCGGCCATGGTGATGGCGACGGCGCGCCAGAGGGCACGCGCGGCGCGATCACATAGATGTGCCTCTATGATGCTGTCTATAGAGCGCGCCAACGCACGGGAGCAGAGGCGCCGGTGCTCGCGATGCCAGAGAAAACAGAAAAATCTGTTTTCATGTGTGGTGGTCGGGCGGCAGCCCTGTCACGTGAGCGGTTTCGCCCAATGAGGGCGAACCAGTTCCGTGATGTCACAGCCAGGCCCCTGGACGCGCCTCCCCATCTCCTCTGCATGCAGGACACAGATCTCTCCTGCTGCAGGCGGCGGGGAGAAGCCGAGTGAATGCTTGCGCCCTCTCCAGCGTTCACCATGGCCTAAGGCTGTTAGATCTCGTGCGGCTGAGTGGTGAAGCCGCTTGTCCGTGACTGGGGATCCCGGGCTGTCCCTCCGGAACTGCGACACAAGGAGTGTGGACACATGACTGGTGACCATATTTTTCTCCGTGGAAGGTTTGAACAGCTTCCCGTGCAGCACTGACCATCGCAGACAGACTTGCTTGTTAGACAACAAGCGAGGGACTTTGATCCTCGCCAGAGCCTTGTTGGGATTCCGGTGATAACACTATAAAGAATTTTTTATCCTGTAAGGGCATTACTGTTTTATAATTGTTCATGTTTTTCTAGTAAAACTTTAATACGCTATTGTGTTCGCTATTGTGTTCGCTTGCTCATTTCTCTCTTTTTTTCCAAAGGAAAGCTATGCTTTTAATGTCAGCAACATTTTCAGGTCTAAAGCCCTGGGGGCTGGGGGGGAGGAGCTGTTAAATTAATAACATTTAAAACAATAACACAAAGTGTAGTCCAAAAAATGTGCGGTGCTCAGAAGCAGTGACAGACAACATTTTATTGAGACCTAATGATTCCAACATGAAGTACCTTTAAGTATCCATCATTTGGAGTGTGTGACCCGGTATGTAAACAGTAAAAAACTTGTCTGGGAAACCCCACAGTCCACTGTAGTAAGGGTTAACACATCCTAGTGTCCAGAAATATCAGCGTGTTGAATAGTCAATCATAAGTTTCTGAAGTCATCTGGGAAACTTGAGTTGTACTGTATAATATTCACCGGAGGACTCCCATGAAAATGCAGCGTCCAAACTCCATTCCCTTTGGTCCTGAGGTACTGTGTGTGCAATCCGCCTGAAGTGTGGAACTGGATGAGGATATGGAAAAAAGCAGAGCACTACCAAACAAAGTTAGTTTTGGAAACAATGGAGAGATGCGTTCCCATAGGATATAAAAAATTAATTTAATGGATCATAACATTGGGATTTGGGTCCCTTTCAACAACAGCCATAGGGCAATATACAGTACATATAGAAACAGTCCCAGTCATTTGAGAGTGTGGTGTATTGTTTCTTGGAGTGCCTTTGTCGCTTTGGACACTATCCTTAAACATGAATAAGTGACATGATTTTTTTTATGGTGTCTATAAGATTGTTTCAAAATTGTTATTAAATGGTTTATTCCCATGTTTCCTCTGTTTTTTCATAGGAGAGCATACATGTCCAAATTGCATATTACCATAATTATTATGATTTTATTTTATTAATCATCAATATAGCTAAATTATCTATTTGGTGTTAGTATCTGTGATTATTATTATTATTTTTATGTATTTTTTTTATTCCTCTCTGCAGTGTATACATATTTTTATAACTCTAGTGTTATTGTGGGGGCATTTCCTTGTTTAATTAACCCCAGGAGGAATATACAAAACATGTAGCAATTTACAAAATAAATGGGCATAAATTAGGAAAATCCTCGATGAGAAGGATTTAGGAGCGCTTGTAGACAGCGGATTAGCAATAGTGCTCAATCTCATGCAGTAGCAGCAATGGCAAACAAGATCTTATCTTGCATTAAACGGATGTAGCCAGGTCCCCTGTGCCCCGCGACACCCCCCCCCCCCTTGTTACCTCCGCTGCCGGGGGTCACTCGACAGACCCGCCGGCACTTCTGGAGGGTGGGGGTCACGCAGGAAGCGCTTTGGCGCTCCGGAGGTTCCTGGCGGCTCTCGGAGCAGGGCACCGCCATCTTAGGTTGCGCACGCATGCGCAGTAGGGTTTTCAGTGCGGTGGCCACTCGGGAGGCATTGCGCATGCGCAGTGATAGCGCTCGCACACTAGCCTACCAGGAGAGGGCTCTAAGCAGGGACCACGAGCCTTAGGGGACCCCACGTGACGCCAGGGACGCCAATAGGGCTACAGGCGCTCCCTGCTTGCAGGGAATAGATACATTTCACGCGCTGGAGAAGCGAGTTAGTCAGGACCAGGAAGAGCTAGGGGAAGGAGGTGAGTGCAGGGGTCTGTGACCCACTGCATTAGGCCAGCAGCCCCCTAGGTCCCAGTTAGGTCCTGAGCCCCTCACAGCTTGTGGTGCTACAGGGACAGGCCCTAGGTTAGGGACCTTGCCACATTAGTACCAGTGTTAGTTAGGGACACAGAGGATGCTGCGCTCCCCGAGAAGAGGCTTGGGCTCAAGCCTAAGCCCTAAAGAGACAAAGACTATCTCCAGGGTGGGATCGCCCCTGGCGGAACCTCGTGCGAGGAAGGGCCGGATCACAGACGGGATCACCAAGCGGCGGATCCTTTTCGAAGTTGCTTGCAGGCCCGAGTGCAGGAGCACTCGGCAGGTACCTTCATAAGTGCACCAACAATCACCTATATATATATATTCTCACATAGTGGCAGCGCTGACCACGGGACAAAGGGGTTAGACTGTGGACACGGTGTGGGGGTACACGGTGGTGGGTGCAAGGTACACTCCTCGTGGAGTGAATGACATTTGGGACTACGGTACATGGTGTGGAGTTACCCCCTAGGGGGAATAGTGTTACAAGTACGCAGTAGTGGTTACTGATAAGTGTGTTACATGTATGATTATCCTGCATATATATAAACTGGTTATATACATCTCAGTGTATGTTCTTATTGCATATGTGGGTCCTGTGTAGGCAACCTTCTACATTCCTAGAACCCTACACAGGTGGAGGCGCTGCAAACCAGATCGATCCGAAAGACTCACCCCAGGCTCCCAACAGGCAGAGGCTCAGGCCTCTTGTGAACCTACAGGTATACGCACCACACCTGGTAACACATAGGTTCCCCCTCACACACACTATATCTGTGCTTGGGGTAGGGGGAATACCGGTTACACGGGCAATGAATGGAAGGGAAGTAAACATAATTATGCCCCTTTACAAAGCATTAGTAAGACCACACCTTGAATATGGAGTCCTGTTTTGGGCACCACTCCTTAAAAAAGACATTCTGGAACTAGAGAGAATGCAAAGAGCCACCAAATTAATAAATGGGGATGGATAATCTAATTTATGAGGAGACACTAGCTAAATTAGATTTATTTACATTAGAAAAGAGGCGTCAAAGAGGGGATATGATAACTATATACAAATATATTCAGTGACAATACAAGGAGCTTTCAAAAGAACTATTCATCCCCCGGGCAGTACAAAGGACTCGGGGGCATCCCTTAAGGTTGGAGGAAAGGAAATTTCACCAGCAACAAAGGAAAGGGTTCTTTACAGTAAGGGCAGTTACAATGTGGAATTCATTACCCATGGAGACTGTGATGGCAGATACAATAGATTTGTTCAAAAAAAGGTTGGACATCTTGTTAGAAAGGAAAGGTATACAGGGATATACCAAATAACTATACATGGGAAGGATGTTGATCCAGGAAGTAATCTTCAACTGAGCCTCTGATTGAGCCACCTGTGAAGCTGGGACTGATTTAGCCACCTGTATGAAGCAGGGATATCCTGAAAACCTGACCTGTTGGGAGGGCTCGAGGACTGGAGTTGAGCACCACTGCCATACTCCTCACAAGTAGCAGCGCCCCTGATATTAATGCGTGTCAGCTCTGGAGTCTCCCGGCTTCAATTCGATGCATGGGGGAAAAAATTTCTAAATTCTACGTGCAAATCCCATCTCGCCATGCCAAGGGTGGCGAGATGAAATTGGCGAGTAGCTTGCTAGGTGGGAGCCTCGATGATCTCATCGGAGCTGCTAGAATAGGGTGATTTTCTCAAAAACGCGAGTTGGAGCTGTTTTTCAGCTCCCGCTCAGTGTGTTTGAGCCACAGCGCTACCGCTCGGGGAGATGCACTCCCCGTACGAGTTTGGCAGGTCATCGGAGCTTTTGGAATAGTAACATTCCCAAATCATACGGGAAGTGCTCAATAAGCTCCATGAGTTTGTTATCGAAGTTTATAGGCCCCTAAGATGGATGATTATCACATTGTTTCCTGGAGTTCACGGACAGTTATACAAATAGAATGGATTCATTGTACAGTACTTACTGCTTATAATAATATCAGAGTAAAGGCCGCACCAACGCTTCAGCAAACGGCACTTTGTTATAAAGCTGTTTTTAAAATAATAAAAAAAATGTAAAAAAAATGCAAAAACTGTCAACACTTTAATATTTATCCAAAATAGAAAGTTATTCAAGGATTTCAGATTTTAGTACGAATGAAAAAGAATTGTCCATCTATGTGTTATTGGGCTTTTAACCCCTGCCTAACGGTTACTAATTATCCCAAATGCACAAAGTATGCTTGTTTTTCTGTACAATTGTTTATATTTAGGTTATTTGTGTCTCATCCAAGTTACTGTTGGGTTACTGAGCCCTACAATTAAGCAGCTTTACAGCATAAACTGCAGACATGTAAACACAGCTGTTGTTTGTTCCATCACATGCCTTTCTTTCTAATGTGTTTTTAGGTAAAATAGAATGAAAACTGATGGTAATGTTGTTTTACTGAGAAAGCAGGATACATTAACCATTTCAGTACTGAAATTTAAGTTCTTTCCCCACGACCTAGCATGCGTTGTGAACTAATGAATTACAGCCGCTGTTTACTAAACTGTGCCATTCCACCAGATACATTTCTGGCTTTTTACAGCTCATCCAAGTGAACAGATTGAAACAGTTTTTTTTTTAATGGGTAGTGCAATTGGGTCATTTACTAGAACAATGTAGATGCTTTTTTGTTTTTAATTACATTTTAACGTAGCCCTAGTTTTCATGCAACAGAATTTAGCGCTACATCCTGATGCTGCCATGAAGCCGATTGCTAACCCTATTCAGGTCCAAAATGATCAATGAGTGCCACACCAGTACTGTTACTGCTGCTACAGAGATAACAGGGCCCTGAGCCGAGATCTCACTATGGAACACGCCACTGCCCTGACTCTTCCCTAATCAAGACCAGGAAACCAGCATGGTCCAGTTTTGCAACACATTTGCACCTGGGAATTTTAGATTATTATTATCGTTTATGTATAAAGCGCCAACATATTCTGCAGCGTGGTACAATAGGGGGACAGATTGACGTCAATTACATAAACAGGTCGACATAACAAATAAGAACAAACAAAAGAACAATTCCTGCGCTCCTACCAATTTGGGCTAAAATATACAAGTGACAGGTTTACATGTAGAACCTAAGTCCGTGTGACAAATGAGTCATTTGCTTGCATCTTTTGATCAAAATATGATTCAAGCATGCCAATCATGTTAAGGTTTAGCAGGTACCTACACTGAATATATAATTTCTTATTGTCCTGTGGACTAAACTTTGTGAAATATGTGAAAAGGCCCTGAAGGGGTTATACAAATGAAGCATACTGTATGCTTTTCTGATTTAGTACAATTAAAAGCTGGCCAAAGCCAGTGTCAGAGTTCCCTTATTATAAAGGTGAACTGTAGGTGCACAAATACCCTAGTGTGAAATATTAAAACTTACACATATCTCTTCTTTCTGTCAGCCTTAGACACTCACCTGCTCTTCAGTGGAGGGTGCTGTGTAGACTGACAATGAGATATATTATACCTTTATGCTAATTGGAGAATTGGTAGTGGATCAAGGACAAAGAAGCACAACAGATATAAAAAGGTAAACCGGACTTGCTCATGAGAGCATACACACAAGCGCACCGGAGGTTAATGAATGTCCACCAAAAATTACCAAATAGCACAACACCCAGCTCTAGACTAAACTGGTATGGTAAAAGTTTAATAAGTAAAGGTCTAGCAGACCTACACAATAAAATCAACAAGGTGTAAAATGATAACAATGCAACCGTTGCACTAACAAGACATTAACATAATGTGAAGAGATCTCCGTGGCTGACGTGGTCCGGACAGCTTGACGGCAAGCTAGCGGTTCCAGCTCGAGCCTCCATGGTGAGTGCCTGCCTCCCTCATAGTAGCTACAACCCTGTGACGAATCGGGGGACTCGCGCTTCCCAGCGTGTCCCCGTCACCTCTGTTTCCACTGCCTCTAGCCCTCCCTCTTCCCTGCGTCCTCGCTCTCTCCCTCGCGGCCGTTCCTCTGCGGCACGGTTGGCATGCCCTGACGCGCGTTCAGACCACCTGCGCGTCCGCTGCAATGTGCGCACACGTTCACGATCCCTGGTACCCCTCCGCGGCACCCGCGGCCCCTGGCGTGCCACTATCCCCCCAGCTTCCACATTACCTTGCTCCTCTGCCTCTCCGTCCCTCTCGCCCCCATTGCCAAGCGCCCCCACGGCGCTGCCTCCCCCACGTTCTGTGACGCGCGGTGCACGCGCATAATACCCTTACAGAGGGCGCGCGCACGCACACGCTCCAGTTATTTGCGTCTAGCTCCGCCCCCCGTGGCTTACAAGCCATATCCCTTAATTATTCCCCTGTCTCCTCCCCTGCTCTCTCAGACCTATCCCTGCAAACTCTCTCTCAACCCTCTGCTCCTCCCCTCTCTCTTATTGGTTCTCCTTCCTTTATAACCCCTCTGTCCTCTTACTCATTGCTCTGCATAGCTTTCCTGTGACTCCTGTGTGTGCAGTGTCTATGCCTAGCTCCCTTGTTTGTTTCAGCGCTGGTTCCTGTCCCTGCTTCTGTTTGGATTCCCCTGGCTTGAACCTACTGCTTTGGATTTGACTACTCTGCTTTCTCCTGCCCTTGAACCTTGGCTTACGGACTTCACTACGCTACCTTCTCCAACCCCTGAACATTGGCTTACGGACACCACTACGCTGCTCTCTCCAATCCTTGAACACTGGCACACGGACATTACTTTCCGATCTCTGGCACCTTTGCAAGTATACGTTAACCCTTTTCTTACCAGGCCCGGCAACGCATTACCAGACTCCGGGCATGCCTTCACTGCTGTGGGTGCGTGTTATACCCTTACCCACCTCAGTACTGGGGACTGGCCAGGTCTGCGGGCATACAGGCGTTACAAACCCCGAGTCACAAGCGGCTATCATTGTATAGCAATTGGGGTATCAGTGACCATTTGGTCCATGTTATTCAGTGTACAGTCAGTATAAATTGTGTACTTGTATTATGTTAATGTCTTGTTAGTACAACGATTGCATTGTTATCATTTTACACCTTGTTGATTTTATTGTGTAGGTCTGCTAGACCTTTACTTATTAAACTTTTACCATACCAGTTTAGTCTAGAGCTGGGTGTTGTGCTATTTGGTAATTCTTGGTGGACATTTATTAACCTCCGGTGCGCTTGTGTGTATCCTCTTTGTCGTTGTTTGCTGGGGCTTCCTTTGGGGAGCCCCGCTTTTAGGATCGTATTGGGGAGGCGCTCCAACACATCAAGCTGCAAGGGGAACAGCTACTAGAAGATCGTTTGTGACAGCTCGAGCGTAGACTTACTGCATTTATATTGCTCATGAGAGCTTACAATTGTGGGTGGAGTATGACTCACAATGGAGTTTGGTCCAGTCGCACCGATGATCCCGTCATGTTTGGGGTCTAGATGTTAGGGGGTGTTAGATAGCGTGGAGTTTGGTCCAGTTGCACCGCTGATCCCATGTTTGGGGTGTGGATGTTAGGGTGTGTAAGATAGCGTGGAGTTTGGTCCAAACACACAGCTGGTTCCAATCAGGTTGATGGGGGGGGGGGGGGGAAGTAAATGTTTGGGTTACGCCAGATAGACTTTCCTTCTAAAGGTGAGTTTCCAGGGAATTTTTAAAAGTCCAAAAGCTGGGAGAGAGTCTGATGGTGCATGGTAGGGTCCAGACTTAATCTGGAGAACACAGCACCATCCCATTTGCTGTGTGTTAAGCCTCTCTGGCACATATTGATGAACTTGGTTCGGAACTTTTGGGGAGCGCAGGTGTCACCATGAAATGAAAATAAAGACTTCATAGTGTAATCAATTTCCCACTTATTCTTATTCTACTGTAGGATGTCAGCCAAATGGAAACTCACCCTTTGCAGGGTGTATTAAAGCCTTTCCCACTATATGTGGTGTAGATGATAGAGATGAGGTATTTCTTCTGTCAGTGATTTAGTGTGCGTGGTCACTGGGTGATGTGTCCTCGATAGGAGAAATAACACAAATAGTGTAACTCTGTATTAAATCACATCTATATTGGTCACAGTATCACACGTACATAAATCACAGAAGTAATGGGCGCGTAATGATTAAAGAGGAGTGGCACGATCGTTTTTTCTCCTCTGTCCCAGTCTGCGTCTCTCCGTCCTGTTTGCCGGGCTCCCGGTGAGTGGTACGTCACTTCCGGTGCCTCCGGGATCAGGATTGTGCAGGAGGATGGGCTGCGCTTCACTTGGGGATTCCGGTCACGCCTACAGCAACAACTGTACGCGTTTCGCTTAACCAGCTTCATCAGGAGTCATAATTGACCTGTCTCATGCTAACTTATTTATAGCCCTTAGAAGTCCAGAGGGGTCTGGGAGCACAAATACATGTAATAGAGAAAATAATATACAAATTGTGCAATATGTCTTTAAATGCTGAAAGAAGTATTCATTCGCCCAGTAGAAATATACTCACAGATTTCTCTGTGTTTAGATGTATATAAAGGTTTCTTTAGGCTGCAGTGGTTGTGAGATGATCATATATAGGAAATGATCATTGCACAATTTTAAATGGGATTCATTTATGTGTTTTAATCATATAAGTTTGATATTGCATTTTATTCATTGATCCTGTTTATTTACTTATCAATTATTGTATAAATATGTATATTTCAAATATTTTAAATGTATGGATATGTTATTAAAGGTTAGTATGTTAGCAGTAGGCTTTTTAATCATATTGTATAAATAATCATGTCATTATTCATCGTTAAGATATAAACCAAATAGAAGCGTCCAATTCATTTCATCATCCAATTGGATACAAAATAGGGCTATAAATAAGTTAGCATGAGACAGGTCAATTATGACTCCTGACGAAGCTGATAAAGCGAAACGCGTACAGTTGTTGCTGTAGGCGTGACCGGAATCCCCAAGTGAAGCGCAGCCCATCCTCCTGCACAATCCTGATCCCGGAGACACCGGAAGTGACGCGGCCCACCACCGGATGTGACGTACCGCTCACCGGGAGCCCGGCAAACAGGACGGAGAGACGCAGACTGGGACAGAGGAGAAAAAACGATCGTGCCACTCCTCTTTAATCATTACGCGCCCATTACTTCTGTGATTTATGTACGTGTGATACTGTGACCAATATACTGTAGATGTGATTTAATACAGAGTTACACTTTTTGTGTTATTTCTCCTATCGAGGACACATCACCCAGTGATCACGCACACTAAATCACTGACAGAAGAAAACCTCATCTTTATTATCTACACCACATATATAGTGGGAAAGGCTTTAATACATCCTGCAAAGGGTGAGTTTCCATTTGGCTGACATCCTAGATTAAGAATAAGTGGGAATTGATTACACTATGTAGTCTTTATTTTCATTTCATGGTGACACCTGCGCTCCCCAAAAGTCCCAAACCAAGTGTACAGAAGAAGAAACAGAAACCTTTCTTCAAGAGGCCTGAGCAGCATTTTATCACTTTATCTTATCACTTAATATTGCGCTTATTCAGTTCTTTTTCACGAACACCTTTATATTATTATTATCACTTATTGCACATTGTTTATCCGTACTTTTATATTTAAGCACTATTGCACCACTCTAAAATAAGGAGCGCCGTAATACCACTATTTTGATTTTATCACATATTGACGAACCACTGGAATTACAAGCTGCCTATCCTCTTTTCAAGCCCAGGACCCTTCTGCTCTACATAGTGGTAGGTTCTCTGTTTGCGTCCCTTTTTATTTTACCATACTGATTGTCTGTATTGTGTCCTTTCTTCTGTACTGTACCTTTCCTATTAAAGTTTACTAGCTTGCTTGCCTGACTGATTGCAGTCCGTGTGCTCCGTGGCCACCCACCACGTTAGTTTAGCATATTTAATTTTTTATTAGTAACCCTTTATGCACTAATGGTGTTTCTGGGATCCCTGTGTCCTCAGCATTTGCAGAGGTCTCGGTGCCCCCAGAAATTGCACGCTGGTCTTTAAAGTGGGACTGACTCACAGTGTGAGTCTAGATTGCAGAGATGGGTGGGAGTTGGCCCTGTATTACAGCTGGAAGCCCTTGGGTGGGTTCCCCTCACAGCCTGGTAGGTCACAACCCTGCCTACTAGTGAGCCTATACTATGATCTTTTATTTGTGTATGCCTTGGGGATAGTGTGGGATTCCCTTGCATTCCATGGGATCTAGGCGCTATTCTGACTTATCCGAACAGATTGGGGGTCTAGAGCTATGCCCAATTCCATGGCAGACCTTCTTTTTACTAGATAAATTCATTATATTTCTGGGCAGACTGGGAAATGTGTTAATTAAAACAAAATGCTGATTGTCTGGTCCTTGTAAAGGTGCACACTACGTACCAACATAAAGAAGTGTAACCAGGGAAAGGGGTTTAGTAATGTGACATCTTTTGTACAGCTTCTTAAAATATTTGCATGTCACTACCCAGAATCCTTGGCTCCAGTGGAAGCACTGTTTGCGAAGAGATAATGCGGAAAGACAGGGTGCAGTCTGAGACATGCAAACGTACCCACAAGTGGTGTTTTTATTTACTGTAAAATATTATTAGAATTCAAGATATGTATACAGGTTTTCAAATGCATTCCCCAAAGAATAGTGTCAGAAAGCACAGTGCCGAGTACTTTAAATATACACATAGTAGAGGTCTATTCCCCAAGTCAATACTAGGTCTGGGTGACAGGAGAGACATTCTCATCCTCTGTTTCTTAGGGATTTATGCTCTAAAATGCGTAAGTGCCAATCTGGTAGTAACGAACAAAAACTCTCATTGAACGTGAGTTTCCATGCATCAGTGCCTGATTAGCACCAACACCCTATAGAGCATGAATCAATATAACCCACTAGAATCAGGCTAAAATATGGCATGTTTGGAGACAGTGCCAGTGTGGGGAGAGGGGGACCATTATTCTAGGAAGTGTGGTACGAAAACCCCTTTGACTTCATTGATTGGCGCATTTGCATTTTATAGAATAAAGGACCAGAGAGTGTCGGTGAGAGCAGCAAAAAATAAAAAGATTGCAGATATATACAGATACTTTAGTATGTTATCATTTTAATGCATACATTTCTATTTATTGCATGTCCATTGCTCAAAAATGTAATACAATTTTGCTCAGTGTAGCTTTTATTTTGTGTCTTCAGCACAACATAAAACTCTAAAAAGCAAATGATGGGACAAATTGATATAAGGCTCAATGGTTTTGCCTTACAGTAAGTTAGGGTCTTATCGTAAGCAAGACGAGTCTGAGACTACTGCAGGGGGGAGGCAATTTGAGTAATACCTTCAGGTGCGGCTGCCAGAGCAGCAATATACTATTCATAACTGAGAACATGAATTAGAAAGGATACTGATGGAAGAAAGGCTGCTTTTCCACAACACAATAAACTGAAGTTATAAGCCTTGGGCATAAGACTTTCTTCAATAAAAATGGTAACGGCACTCAATAAAAACCCTAAAACTCATTATTTTTGTTGTTTTCTGCTGTGGATGTGCACTTGTTTTGAAACAGTGTGAACATAACATTTTTAATTTCTTCAGTAGCAAATTTGAACGGTAACACTACAGTAACTACAAAATAATATATACCTTCCCATAGAACCGTGGCAAATCTAATCCAGAGGGAGCTCGTACACAGTGCTATAGGATTTTAGTGCACAGAGAGAACTTCTATCCGCTCTTTTTATATAAACAAAGCAACGTTTAAATAAACTGGATTGCTTTTTCATTGGACATAGGCAAAAAAAATAAATTAAATTCCTATCAATTTTATTATGAACCTGTTCAACATCACTCCCCCTCGCACACATTTCAGTGTGGTTGAGTTGATGCTTTTGTCATGAGTATTCTGCATTCATAACATGGTTTGGATTTAACCCTGTGACTGCCAGAGAGGCTTGCAACGCAGAGCACAGGGTTGCAGGTCTCTCTGGCAGCGGGAGGGTTAAGGTGGACACTCTTCCCCCGATGCTCTGGTCTTCAGCTCAGACCCTCAGCAGAGAGGCAGTCACACAGAGTCCTCCGCTCCACCTTAAGAAGAAGCGTCTCCGTCTTGAGAAAATGAAGGAGAGAATAATTTGGGTTATTAAGGCAGCAACGTGCAATGTTCTTTTTTTTCTTTCTGAACCGTGGGTATTAGGTTGTGCCTGATGGTCCTGCACGACCACCCTGCAATAACGCCTGCAACATCTGTAAGTGTTTATTATCATTGATGCTACCAGCGATGTCCCAGCCATTCAGACCGTAGCGTGGACTTCAAGGTCACCCCACGTTACAGTCTGAGTGGACTGAAGCCTAGGTATGTTATTTTTACTTTTATGTTTAACACACATTCCCAGCTAGCTCAAACTCCCACACCCACTTCATCATGAATATATATATATTTATGTCAAAAAAGAGTGCTACTGGGCGTGGCAAATGTATACAACAAAAGACAGGGGTGCCCAATGCTACATCCAATTGACAAAACAGAGTATATGGTAATAAGTATAACGTTTAAATACTTCAATAATAACAATAATTACTTGGTTATTTAGTTAAACCCTTTGGCCAAAGCGTCGTAAGCCTGCATACCAAACGTCAAGGTATAACCAAAAATGCAGGTCCTACACTACACTGTGAACCCTTCCCTTTACCTCAATATGAGGGAAAAGAACCATAGTAGCTCCTGTTCTTGCAGCAAAGTGAAAAGACCTCCCAAGTTAAGAAGGTTTTTGGTTATACCTTGACGTTGGGTATGCAGGCTTACGACGCTTTGGCCAAAGGGTTCAACTAAATAACCAAGTAATTATTATTATTATTATTGAAGTATTTAAACTTTATACTTATTACCATGTAGGTTTTGTCAGTTGGATGTAGCATTGGGCACCCCTGTCTTTTGTGGTATACTTTTATATTTATAAAGCTAGAACATATTAGAAAAAAATATATATCGTATTAAAAGCCAATAAAATGTGAAGTGCAGTAGAAGTCATCAAACTATGAAGTGGAAAGACACAGTTTCAAATACAATATTAACCCCTTTTTTTGCCACACGGGCCTGAATCTAAATGTAGAATTTTGCCGGCACAATTAGTACCTTCTCCCGTAAACTCATCATCTAATTTTGGCACCTGGGATTAAGGGAGATATTGCGGTATAATTCCCCGCTGTCTGCAGGTAATGTCAGTGCTCGCTCGCTTTATGCAGCCACAGAGAGAATTAGGGGCTAATTCAATAAAAACTGAAGGGACGTTTTCGGACGAACATTTCTATTGACGGGGATTTTCGGACAAACAGGGCCCAACTTGTCACTTCGGTCTTTTTTTTTTTTAATAAGCCCCATAAAGTCACGCTTGGCCTCAATTTGTAGTGAGTAGATCAAAATCTGTTATGTGTTATTTATATTATGTGTTATTAATAAGATTGTCACGTGTATTACTGCTGTGAAGCGCTATGTACATTAATGGGCTATATAAATAAAGACATACATACATACATACATACATACATACAAATGTTGTTTACTGTGTATTTTTGTCATATTGGATGTAGCATTGGGCTTCCCTGTCACTTGTTGTATTTATTTGCCACGCTCATTAGCTCTCCTTTTTGACACTTATATACATACATATTTTGTGGGGGCTCTGGGGTTCCCAAAAAGAGCTTGCTGGGGTTCTGTGTGTTTGTTAACTTAATTTCAGCTGTCTCAGCTGTTGGAGGTTAGTGGCTCCTCCTTCCCAGGTTTTAAGCCTGCCCCTCCCCAAGTCAGCAGGTTCCTTTCATTTTACTGGATATAGATCCAATGTTGGTCTTTCTCCCTCCTAATAGAGGTAAATGAGAATTTTAATCCTAATAGAGGTATATTAGTATTTTATCTGGTAGTGTTAGGACCTGTGAGCAGGGTCTGCCTTGTCGTGGCTCGCAAGCTTACAACGCTTTGGCCAAAGGGTTAAACTAAATGGCCCTTTTTCAAGAGAATATATAAGTATTTGCTGCGTATTTTTGTCATATTGGTTGTAGCATTGGGCTTCTCTATTGCTTGTTGTATACAAATGTTGTGTCCATTAAATGTTGTTGAATTCTGTTGTGTTGCTTTTAACACCTTTCTTGCCCGAAGGCACCATCATTGCATTGCAGGGAATGTAGGCCCCAGTACCAATAAGTGGCAACATTAACTATTGGGAGATATAGACACACACACACACAGATGTAGCCAACGTTATTGCAGCCTGTGCATGCTCCCACAGGTAAAATTACGTGATAGCTCTGCCCCCTTCTCACCGCACGACTGGTTCAAAACAATGGCCGCTCCTCCAGCTGGCGCATTGTGTATGACCTACACACACACACACACACACACGTACACACGTACACACACACACACACACATTCCTGATGCTTTGAAAAAGCGCTGAATGAATGCGAAACGGCTGTCAGCGTTATGTGGGACAACTAGCACTGATCCTGCAGGGCCTCCTCGTTGTAACTGTATATATATATTGGTGTTCGTGGGGTCTAATATATCGTCGTTGTAGAGGTGAAAGTCATTTACTACATTCTTTTGAGTAGTGAGGAAAAGGCGATTAAAATGTTCTATTTGAAAGGAAAAATTCTGTGTTTAGAAAGGAAGGTATTTTGATTTGACAAGTTCTGAAGATTAGGTGTTTTTATGAGTTTTTTCAATAGAAATATCCAGAAATTCCAAGTGTGTTTTTTATTTACAAAAATGCACTTAATGAGTTTTACCTCTACAAAGACTATTTGAGGTGAGGTGACATCATTAATACTTGTCCCATGCATTTTTTAAGATGGATTTTTACTTTTGTTTACTGTGTTTTGGAGGGGAAAAATATATACATATACATATATGCACATAGTCACACACAAACACACACACACACACACACACACATATTCCAAGAACCATATTTCCTGTTCAAAATGTGTTTGGATGATAACATATGCACAATACTTACCCGTGAGTCTAGGTTATATGCTGTCTTTTTAAGGTCTTGCAACGCTCTCTGCATGAATTCAAAAGCATGACAATCCACACAGGGGCGACCTAGCAAAAGAATTCATGCAATATTAAAATTAATACGCATCATAAGCATTAGTATTTACTTTATAACGCTCTTACTTTAGCAGGTCACGCACCTGTTTGTTCTGTCTTTTACCTACTAAAAACAAAGTGTACCCATTGTGCCTAGTTCTGCCAGAGGGTGAAGCTGGGAACCTTCAGAGAATGAAAGCAGCTGAGAGTTTGTTGACAGGCCTTATAAATCATCAGATGATTTGGGTAAATTAATATATAGACATAAACGTAAAAAATGCACATCTGATGCATTTATCAAATTACACGTGTTACAGAGCTTCTTTAGTCACTAGCTCGGAAGCTCCTCTATCTTGCACTGATGTAGTAAAGTGGACCTATTTTCGTGTCTTCACCTACACCCATATTTGCTAAATGATGATATGCCATAAACACCTTCCTCCCCGGAAAACACCTCATTCCTTTTTAAAGTGAATGGGCCGATGAGTCTTCTGGCGCCAGATTGTGTCTAATGGGCACTTGGTAAATTTGGCCAAATATCTACCTAAATGTTGCTACTGTCCACACTACAGAGTGGCCTGGGTTTCCAAGACAAGATAAAGCCAAATAATAAAAGGGCAGTCCCAGGAATAGAACACAGGAATAGAACACACAGTAGGTAGGTGCAGTTGCTTCTCACTCGGATGCCTCAATAGAAGAAGGAAGGGAAATGTATGATACTATCAACTTCAATGGTGGAACGCATGATTACTGATAAAGTCCAGCGCAACACGGCATCAGGCAGAGGCTGACTTATCATTGGTGGGTGGCTTGAGCACTGTATTCCTGTGGTCACCTCTCTGCCTTTCAACATATTTGACATAGGGAAGGAACTTTACATTATAATATATAACAGCCATGAAGAGCTAACTAGATTACCTACCCTTCCTTCTCTGTTACTTCCTATTCTCCTAAGTACAGCTCCCGTCTCTACTGGCTTATTACAAAAAACTCAACGTAGCATAACTCTCTATCCTTATACTACAGCCAAACAGTATATGATGGGCCTAGATAACTAAGTGGCTAAGTTGTGATAATGAGCAATGTTTTAGGAGAGGTCAGTCAGTCATAATTTACCCATTCTATAAAGCATAACTGGCTGAGACATTAACTCGGTTCCATTTTAGTTTTCCATTACATCACAAACCACATCATACTGTAAAACAAGAAAAAACACAAAAGCGCACCAAGATGAGAGATAGATATTGTATTAGCAACAAATAATAAAATTAGTAACTTACATATAAAATTTCTTTAATAATCCCTGATTCTGGTGTCTATCACAGGAGTAGGGCATCACATAGGAAGTATGAAGGGTAATCTCAGTTCTGAGAGATCAGACCCGCGCGCTGGGGCTGTCTCTGTTCACTCTCCTGTCCTCCACGTGTGGTAGCGTGGTGCAGAGTGTAGCACACATGTGCAGGAACCGGGGCCTTCAATAGGTGTCCTTAGGATGCCTGTCCGTTTTTGATAGCATAGAAACGATCGGAAATAAGCAGGAACGGTACACTTGAGTGTGTACTGGTGGTGGGTAGTAAAACCGCCAGCCACAACAGTCGCGACGCGTTTCGTTCGCCTGAAGAAGTTTACTTTGTTAACAGCGCGCGGGTCTGATCTCTCAGAACTGAGATTACCCTTCATACTTCCTATGTGATGCCCTACTCCTGTGATAGACACCAGAATCAGGGATTATTAAAGAAATTTTATATGTAAGTTACTAATTTTATTCTTTGTTGCTAATACAATATCTATCTCTCATCTTGGTGCGCTCTTGTGTTTTTTCTTGTTTTGCTGATATTGGTATCACCATCGGGGTTCCGGTGGAGACCACATTTGGAGGTGGGGGAGACACCTCATAAACACAGAAGCAGCAAGAGAACTGAGAGGGACCAACACTCCAAGCTTAAAGAGCCAGAGCGCGGACTGAACTTTTCACCACATCATACTGTAGTTTCAAACGCCCACATCTACCATATTGTGATTTATCACATTGAACATTATGAGATGCTGTACATACTTTCTGGTGGAATGGTGGTTCCCGATGGTTCATCTGCTACAACAAGCTCTATGGAAGGCAGCACCACTGTTAACATCAGAATAAGCATGGAGTACACGCATCTTGAGTTGCTTGTATAAGACATTGTACTGTATCTGTTTTTCCAGCGGACCTACAAGGAAAGAGCATTTGATCTGGTTACATATCCAAAGTAGAAGAACAATGCATTGCTGCTCCCTCCACTAGTGATGTAATTAATAACCACAATACTGTAACTTCTTGACCTGCGTTAATATTGTTTAGCACTGTAGTTTGTGGTCTTGGGCCGTCCTTAGCATAGAGTTTAATGATGTAAATATTTGTGGATATAACGAGAAATATATGGTAGAGGTACAGTATGCACATTATGCTCTCCAAGAACATCAAGTATTTTGTTCCTAGTTTTGACAGTGAGTTGTGTTGGTGCGGTATTGTTGCATTGTTATGTATTCATATTACAGGGGTCACTAGTTAGAAAAGGAACAAGTAGTGATTTAGGATCTGTGCTAACCAACTCACGGTCAGAGTGCAGATGCTGAAACGTTTAGGACTCTCACTGGGGTACATTTCAGTCCCACACAGCATTCAACCTTGTATTTTCTTTTATTTGATTTTAAAATGTTTTTAAACGAGTGCTATAGCATAACCTGCATCTTGACTGTCTAAAGCACCCCATAATGCAATGGTACTCAGCTCCAGTCCTCAAGACCCCCCAACAGGTCAGGTTTTAAGGATAACCCAGCTTCAGCACAGGCAGCTCACCTGTGCTGAAGCTGGGATATCCAGCACCACTGCCATAATGGACCTGCTGTAGTGTATAAGGCTGCGTCCAGGGTTGCAGCAGCCGTGCGGAGGCGCGCTGAGGCTGAGGGAAAGCGGGTGCTTTCCCTGGCCTTGGTTAGCACGCCATCCAGGGGCATGTTGGGGGGCGGGCCTGTGACGTCACGGAGCTGGTTCGCCCTCATTGAGCGAACCGCTCACATGACCGGCCCTGCGCTCCCGTGAGCGCCGAAACTAAATTTTTTCTAAGACCTACGCTTCCGCAAGCTTGCTCTCATTGCGGCTGCAGGGGCTCACTGGAAAGCGTAAGCGCGCCTCAGCACGGGTCAGCGCCTAAGCGCTGACCATGCCCGAGGCCTAAGGGTATGCTATTTGATAAAACATTTGGATTGGGCTAGTTAATCCCAACTAAAAATGTATTATTGGTTAATTGGTTATTATTGTTAATAATTGGTTATTATTGGTTAGCTCCAAAACTTTTCTCGTTGTCAGGAAACACGCTCTTTAAGAAACCAGAGCCTATTAAAGTACAAATCCTAGAAATATAACCATTTCTTTTTACATCCACTTTGTTCTAGAGAGAGAATAACACAGAGAGCCAGAAAGAAAACTGACCTCAATCAATATGCTGTGAAACAGCTTCACGTCGTATGGATTAGGGGCGTGTCATCCCCATTTACCAATTAATTTATAGAATATTCTATTAATTATGGAATGGTTCATTGCCAAATTTAAAATGGAGATGCTCAACTTCTAAACGTCAATCTACAATACAGTCCTGGATATTCTTGGGGGTTGTGATTTATGACGGGCCATTTCCCTCCAAAATGCTCTTCTAAATGTAATTCTTCCTCCATAGGGCAGAGGTACGAAACCAATCAGCTTGACCATGTGCAGCAGTACATAACACATCTCTTTTTCACGGTAACCAGGAAGTCAGGCTCTCTGTACAGCAAATGGGTTTTCACACCTTTTTATTTTAACCAACTGTAGTATATGTATAATCATTATCTTCCCTTTTAAACAAAACTACAGGGCATAAGCTGGGCAACAACTTTCTCCAATTACTCCATAAAGAAGCAATTACTTTATCAAAGATTTAACTCCCTGCTTCACTGCAGATGTTCTCTAATGGAAGGTTTGTTATCAAGGTATTGTAAGAACCTAGTATAACCACCAGTATGTAACAGTTCCGGATGGAACCAGCACTGCAATGGCTACAGATCTTACTGGAACTGTTGCTTCATTAATAATTGATGGTGGTGATAAGGAGAGAAGGATATCCAACATGTGACATTCTACTGACATTGCAAACTCCAAGTACCAGATAGCAACTGACACAGCAAGAATAGTCTCACCTCTAATCCCTCACGAATAAAATGGAAGATGGTTGAAATCGGTGTTGAGTACCACTCACGCCCCAGGGAGACATATATTCGGGAAAATAAACCTTGGCTTCGCTGTAGCCCATATCTTCAAACAATACAGATTTAAGGCAGCATACAAATAAACAAACAGCCTATCTCTTTGTAAGGGCTAAATCACTCTTGTAGTCACTCTCTGAAAGGCTGGGAGGATAGGCCTCTTACCAACCTCTGACCCAAAGACCAAAGAGGTACTTGTTATCAGGGGCTCTTTCCCTCAGTCCGGGTCTGGGTTGATGTCCGACAGGTGCACCCTCTGGTGGGTTCCAGTGACCGTTGTGCCCTGTAATAGAGGGGCTGCTACCCTGGGATCCCTCTCTGTCAGCAAACACCCTCCATCTGCTAGAGCAGGGGTCTCCAAACTCAGTCCTCAAGGGCCGCCAATAGGCCAGCTTTAATGGGTATCCTTGTTTCAGCACAGGTGGCCCAATCCGCGGCTTGAGCCACGGATTGAGCCACCTGTGCTGAAACAGGGATATCCATAAAAGCCGGTCTGTTGGCGGCCCTTGAGGACTGAGTTTGGAGACCCCTGTGCTAGAGCGATCCCCTGCAGTTCAAGCAGGAGACTTTTCTACGTGTCTGATGAGCCAGGTGGAGACTGGCTAATTGTCTGCAGCTGCAATTAACCAGCTCCCTGCTGGATTCATCACACCAATACAGGCTTTCTATTGAAGCCCTTTTAGACAGGGGTTAAGGCCCTGTCACACATACAGACACACACACACACAGAATATATAGATGTACAGATCTGAGACGAAAAGCCATGGCAAAGATTCAAAGATGGGTAGAACCAAGTAAGTGATGTGTGCAAGAAGAGTATAAATAGTGAGTGCTCTGGATGTACAATTTTTAGTGCACTAACCAAAGGACAAGTACCTGTTTACGCCAGGTAACCTCATTCTGATTACCCAATTGTAATCGACTTGCTGCCTATAATAAATAACCATCTGATTCTATGAAGTGACTCCTTGTCTGTCTATATCCAAGAACCTTAGTATACAAATAAAAAAGGTTCCAACAGGTATAAACGGTTTCTCTGGCTTTGGTTTTATGGTTTCGAGCCCATGATTCCTGGAATTAATGCTTAAAGCAGCAAATAAAATGTTCCAAAAATAATTTTGTTCACAGATGTTGGGCTGAATAAATCATTTGGCTCCCTGAGGAATATTGTGGCACAAGTGCATAATCGTTCCTAGGAATACTGCAGCTGGATAATTGTTGTATGCTAAAGTAATGAGTCAAAGGTATGAGAATGTAATTACTATTGGGGCTCTTGGATTGCCTGGGATCCTAATGAATTGCTTAATTTGCTTTTACACAGAACTACCATAGCTCTCTGATAAGAAGAATCCTCGACAGCTGGAAACAAAGGTAGTCTGCTTCATTGTTTTCTATTGTGAAATACATTGAGATATGTTTTTGTTGTATGCTATGCCATTATTGCCTCTGAATCATATGGAAACAATGGGATAATCTCAGTTATATATAGGAAGATAAAAAGCAAGCACTCCAAGTCAAAAAATCCGAAAGGCAAGGTGCTAGTCCCATAAAAAGGTAGAGTATACTTTACCATTCAGCAGAACATCAAATAAAGTGGCAGCACTCACAGGTACGTATCCAAAAAAGTGTATTTGAATAGATACATACAGTTTGTATGTTTTGTCTGTTCAAATACACTTTTTTGGATACTTACCTGTGAGTGCTGCCTCTTTATTTGCTGTTCTGCTGAATGGTAAAGTATACTCAGTTATACATGTAACGGGTATTCCACCCCACCCAATCGCAGATATAGTGTGAGTGCGGAGAAACCTACAGTTACCAGGTGTGGTGCTTTACCTGTTAGGCTCACAGGAGGGCTGAGCTTCCGCCACGGGGGAACTCGGGGCAATTATATTAGGAGTAACCCTGTACTCGGTGCAGTGCCTCCACCTGCAATGGCTCCCACCAGAGGGGGAGTGGTTCCACGCAGGAAATATATATATCACTCCACACAACGTATGTAAACAATCAATGACTTTACTTGCAAGAATATTCATATGCATACACAGATCAACGGTCCTCCCTAACGGAGACACTCTACTCGCATCACGGCGGACGCCAACACTCCCGTATCCCCCCACCAGGTGATCCTACCCCATGTCCAGTAACCCCACACAATATGTCCTCCACCCTCAAGTGAGATAAATATGTGTGACTGCGCAGCCACTATGTCTTATATGAATAATATAGGATCGTTGGTGCACTTGATGACGGTTACCTGCCGAGCACTTCTGTGCCCGGGCCTGCCAAGGAGCTTCACAAAGGATCCGGTGGCTGATGAATCCAGGAACTACCGTCCGGGGCGATCCCACCCGGATGGCTGCTGCAGCCGCAGCGGAGGTCTGAGCCCAAACCTCGGAATGGAAACGCAGCGTCCGCTGTGTCCCTAACTGACTCTGGATACTGATAAGGGGCAGGGTCCCTAACCTGGGGCCTGTCCCTACAACACTTAGCTACTATGACTCAGGGCTATCTGGGGCCTAGGGGGATGCTGGCCTAGTGCAGGGAGTCACTGACTCCTGCACCCTACCTCCTTCCCCCTAGCTGCTCCGGTCATCAACTAACTAGCGTGCTCCAAGCCCGCGAAATGTATCCATCCCTGAGCAGGGAGATACTGTAGCCCTATTGGCTCCCTGGGGTCATGTGGCTCTGCCCCTGTGCACCCTGGGGGCTGACTGCTCTTCCTTGCGCATGCGCGACCTGTACGTGGGCCTCCCGGCGCTCCTAGCCCCTGCGCAACGCACCTTGCCATGCCGGCGCCCTGCACCGCGAGCCGCCGGGACCTCAGCAACGCAACCGGCCGCATCCATAGGAGAGGCGCACTATGCTAGCGCACGCTCCCGCACTTCACCCCGAGCGGCTCCGTGAGTAACCGGAGGGGGGGGGGGGGGGGGCTCTGCACACTGACAGGGGACCTGGCTACATACATATAATATGTTGGTTATGCTGTGTTATCACTGGGAACAATGACGCTGACTACATATGTATGTCTATGTTCATTAGCGCTATGGGTTTAAAGTGATGTGATAACTACTTCCACGACAGCAGTATGCTATAACATTACTGCCACTTAATCATATGGAAACTATGCAATATTCTCTGTTATACCAGGATTTGTTGTGTTATCACTGGGGAAAAAATGACGCCGACTACATATGTATATCTACAGTATGTTCATTAGAGCTATAGGCTTAAAAGGATGTGAATTAGGTATATTGCTATGTGATCATTACAATCCATGGAACAGCCAGGGTGTTGGAATCTAAATGGTTTAACAGTGGAACTAAAACATAACCCATTACAATTAACAAAAAAATATATGTTCTAAATATTAAATTTTTGCAACTGAAAAATACAAGTTGTCCAACCACCAGCATACAGATGCAAAATGAACATACACTAATTATTACACTAACATCTATTTACCTTAAGTTCCAAAAACTAATCAATGATAAATCAGCGACATCTGGTTAAGAGGTGGAAGTGTGGGGGTAATTACCAAGTACCATAGGATGCACAGGCGTCTGGATTTGCTAAACACTGCAGTGTAAGAAAGCACTCAAGAAAATGAAAGAAATAATGCAACATACAAGGAAATACAGATTCAATATTAGTACTCGAGAACTCAGCCCATGCAAACAGAAAACGCAACTTCTGCCCCTTAGGCAGCGGCCACGTTGCAGCGACGCGCGCTCATGCTTGAGCGGCGTGATGTCATCAACTCTCTGAGCAAGAGCGCTAGCCTGTCCTGCAGCAATTTATGAGCGGGGGCATGGCACATAAGGGAGGGGCGTGTCGTTGCCTGGATTGGGACGTGTCAGTGAAAGAAGCATTGTGACGTCATATTCGTTGTTGCAATTTCATGTGACCCTTCAGCGCGCTTAGGCCTGTAATATAGTGCGCGCGTGTGCTACCGTGCACTCGTGCGTCAATGATAATTGCCTGTGCGAGCCTGACGTTGCTATAGTTGAGTCGCGCGCATGTACGGCAGTGAGAGTTGGTAAATACAAGAAATACAAGAAATTAGTATTTGTGCGCTGTTGCCGCGCCACGTGACGCTGTAAGCCAATCCCAGTGTGGCCTAATGCTGTGACATCATAGCCACTCCTCCAAGCATCACCGCTTGCCCTATAGACACTAAACGCGGGCGCAACGCCGTGCGCGAGCCCGCACGCACTATATTACAAGCCTTAGGCCTGGGACATAGTACAGTAGGCCATGCTGAGCCGTGCTGAGCCGCGCTGAGCAGATGCACTTACCCCCTGCACCTGTCATCAGCGTGGCTTTAGCAGCCGCTTCCGCATGCGTGCGGAGGCTCAGATATTTTGAGGAGACAGGCAAATTTAAAATTTGCCGCTCAGGGGAGCGGAGGAGCAGTCACGTGACCACTCACATCCAATGGGAGCGAGGGACTAGCCACGCCTCCCGCCACGTCTCTGTTCCGCCTTCGCCCCGCCTTCGCTCCGCCTCCAAAGCGCTCTAACTGCCTCACCTGCCAGGACACAAAAAAGCTCCAGTTTGAGCAGGCGAGGCAGAGCAGGAGAGCGGATCAGCGTCGCCCGAGGCACCATGCCCGCGGCCTTAGAAATCAATTTTGCCTGTCTCCCTAAGCGCAGAGCATTGGAACGCATACGTGCCCGTGCGCACGCGCGCGCTCACACACGGTGTGGACATGTGCACCTACTATCATGTATTTGATCGCGCCAAGCGCGCGTCACTGCACCGTGTCCGCAGCCTTAGAGCTTACATTGTATTAATGTAATTGATGACCGTAATGAATTGTCAATCCTCTTACATTTGTTGAAAGAATGAGATCATTGCTTCTGTATGAAGCCAAGAGCTCTGAAAAAGAATTGACTGGCTAAAGTAAAATCTGAAACCAGAAAAGGCCCCAAAATGCCACTGATGCTGAAAATGTGTCATTTTACTTTGCAGCTACAGGATGTGTTGCTGTATGAACAATACAAATCAGCCATGTACTGTATACAATGGTTTAGAGCAGGGGGGCGCAACCGTTTTTCCCTGCGCCCCCCTGCCGGCGGTCACCTCACCCCCGCGCCCCCTCAACTCCCTCACCCCACTTACCTCGGCTCCGGCGTCACGACGTCACGTTGCCATAGCAACGTGACGTCACATGACCTCGCGGAGCAAAGGTAAGTTAAGGTTTACAGAGGCCCCGCAGCTCCCCCGGCACTTAATTTAAGTGCCTTCGGGAAGCGCGCAGGGCCTCTGTAAGGCCTCGGTCCCGCTGCGCTCGTTGGCGCGGGCAGCGGGTCGCGAGTTCCCCACCAGCAGGGGAATCCTCGCGAGCCGGTCCCGGTCCCCACTGGCGGCACAGCTGACTACACGCTGGTGTTTCCTAGCGTTGACGCGTGACGTGTGTGGCTGTGAGCCAATGGGGAGGGGAGGCTTCGGGAGGAGGAGAGGCTTCGGGGAGCGGGGAGGAGTGTGGAGTGAAAGCAGGTGAGTGCCTTTCTCTGTGTGTGTGTCTGAGTGCGTGCCTGTCTGTGTGTGTATGTGTCTGAGTGCGTGAGTGCCTGTCTGTGTGTGTGTGTGCCCGAGTGCCTGCCTCTGTCTGTGTGTGTGTGTGTATGAGTGCGTGAGTGCCTGCCTGTGTGTGCGCGCGTGTGTGTGTATGAGTGCGTGAGTGCCTGCCTGTGTGTGTGTGTGCGCGTGTATGAATGAGTGCCTGCGTGTGTGTGTTTAAACTTACCTTCCAGCTCCAGCCCGAGTCCGTGGAGGGAGGGGGGGGAGAGTAGCGGGTCCCTCCGCTCAAGCCACGCCCCCCCTCCCTGTCAAACCGCCCACCACCCGCCCACCTCCCGCCCACCTCCCGATCAAACCGTCCACCTCTCGCCCACCTCCCGATCAAACCTCCCACCTCCCGCCCACCTCCCGCTCCGGCTCCCGCTCCCTACAGACCGCAGATCGCGGTCTGTGTATCTCAGCGCACCGCCTGTCAGCAGCGCAGGTGCGCTGACTCTGGGAGCGGGGCCTTAGCCTAAACCGCGCGCCCCCCCAGTTTGCACACCGCTGGTTTAGAGAGATAGAGAGTAAATAAAAGATAAGACAACACACAATACTTGGATAAGTGCATCAAATATACAGATAAACATTGGGAGAAGGGATTCACTGCTTTGAAGAGATTACTCTCTTTGGCCCGTATTATAGTGGGCACGTGCGCCTGTGCGAACGCTTGTGCACGTGACGCACACTTTTTGTGTGTACGGTCCGTGTTGCTGTGAGCGACAGGCTTGGAAGGGTATTGTGTGTGTGTGTGTGTGTGTGTGTGTGTGTGTGTGTGTGTGTGTGTGTGTGTGTGTGTGTGTGTGTGTGTGTGTGTGTGTGTGTGTGTGTGTGTGTGTGTGTGTGTGTGTGTGTGTGTGTCACTCTGTACCTATTCAATTTATATTTAAATGTTTTATTTATTTTTTGTCAGAACTTTTAATATATATCTCATTGGATGTCAACAATTCACTGATTACCAAATTAGTGAAATGTTAACCCTTTCGCCGTCAGATATCCCATTAATGCACAGGTAGTGAAAGTGTTAATGCAAAACTACTCACTCTAAACAGACATGTCAGCTATCACAGATTTTCCCATGAGTCTTCCTGATTTTCTGCTTCAGCGTTTCATATTCTTCACTAGAGTCTCACTGATAAATAGCACTTTTCTATTAAAAAGCCATTATTATTTTTTTTTTGCATTTAGATTTCACCGATTTCCCTCTTTGGAGGTTAACATCTCTGTTTTAATTGGTGAGATTCCACTGAGATCTATGAGGCTGCTGATGCTAAACAAGCAAATAATATTTTAAACATTAAAAAAAAGACGTGAGCATAAATTATTTATTAGCATTGTGCAATATTTGATAAATATATATATACACATACATACATACACATACATGCACACACACACACACACACACACACACACACACACACACACACACACACACACACACACATGCATACACACACACACACATACATACATACACATACATGCATACACACACACACACACACACACACACACACACACACACACATACACACACACACACACACACACACACACATAGCAGACTGAGCGGTAGCGGCGCGAAAACATAGTTTTCTGAGTCTTCCTCCCGATCGTCTGACTCCACGCTCACTGCCGTGCACGCACGCGGCCCTAGTATTATCATCATCATCCGCATAATCATCTCTCCCCACATCATCATCATCAGATTTCCCCCAGTCCTCCTCATCTTCTGTGGGTTAAGCAAACTGTTAATGATTCTCTACAACTACCCATGCGGATGGAAACGATGCAACAGAGATTTCTTTCAAAGGTATGTAGCAATGTAGGCGTGTCCCCTACCCCGCCTCCGGTGCGGGGAGCTGCCCGGGTATTGCCCTGAGCTCCGTGCGATCGGGAGTGTGGGGGTGGCTATTTTGCGAGGCGCGCATGCGCAGTGGAGGACGCGGCCATTTTAGGATAACTCCGCATATGCAGCCGCGGCACTACAAGTCCTAGAATCCACCAGAGGGAGGGACTGCCCCAGCCAATGGGATTGGAGCAATGAGAGGAACAGGATATCTTCCGCGGGCGGAAAGCCCGTGAGTCAGTCCTGACGGAGGAGCCAAAGGAGAAGGTAGTGTCCAGGGAGCGGTGCTTTCTGGGCTAGGCCTAGAATTTGCCCCTAGGCCCCAGTTAGGCCCTGAGACAACTATAGAGGAGTGTTGCAGGGAAGGCCCCAGGTAGGGACTCTTCCCAGTAGTAATATAACCGCGCCAGTAATCGGAAGGCCACGTGGCGCACTGCGGCCTGGGACCAGGCCACAGGATCCTGAGACATTGTGTGAGACCCTCTGGCTGGAGCTCACACTGCGAGGAGGATCAGGACCCTAAGGCCGCGTTTATAGTGCCGGCGACGACGACGCAACCGATGACGTCACCCGTCGCCGTCACCACTGGCAAAAGTTGCACTTTAGTTTTGAGCGATGTCGCTGGCGACAAGGCCAGTGACGTCACGAAAGGGGAGGGCAGAGTCCAGTATGCGCTCTGTGATTGGTGTAGAGACAGTTACATGTGGCACCTGTCTCTCCCAAAATCAAATTTCACTGGCTTCCAAAGTTTTTGTCGCTCCGTCTCTCCGTCGCCATCGCGCTTACAACGCATGCAACGGATTCAATGTATTTGTTTTGGCGCTGCGTCGCCGTCGCCGGGCACTATAAGTGCAGCCTTAGGAGAGAGGGGATTTGTGTTGGAGGCCCCGCTACGTGGGACCCGCTCCAACACACCATGCCAAGCAGTACCTGGGTACTGGAGTACCCAGGCAGGTACCCAACGTGCACCTATATCCACAGGGGATAGCGCTACCTCACATTTGGGTGTGACAGGACACCAGGGGTTATTGGTGCCACGGCACCCTCAGTACTTTGGGGAACCACCACGTGTTGGGTCACTGGGTTTATACTGTGGGTATCGGTTATTGTATGTTATCTGTGTTAGTGTGTACAGTAAAACTTAGTTATATACATTGTGTGGTGTATTACTTATTACTGTATAATGGTTCCTGTGAGGGGTTATCCCGCCAACGCTGGGATCCCTCATAGGTGGAGGCGCTGCCGGCAAGGAGAAAGAGCTCACCCCAGGCTCCCAGAGGCGGAGGCTTAGGGCTCCTGTGAGCAACAGGTACAGCAGCACGCGTAGTCGCCCGCATAGTTTCCTTCGGCATATGGAAAGGGGACTACAGGGATATCATAAAAAATACTATTAAGGATACAGCTAATAAGGTAAACGGTTATCCTAGAGAAAGTTTACTTCCATAACCAAAGAAAGAGGGTATTCCTTTTGTGACGACCTTCAACAGAGCATCAAAGCACATCAAAAAGATTGTGTCTAAATATTGGCATCTATTACAAAGAGACAACACTATAGGCCATCTGTTTAAAAAAAAATACCAATCTCTGCATACAAAAAACCCGTAGAGCATTAAAGACACAATAGTAAAGGCAGATCTATTGAAACCACCTAAAGAGACATTTCTGTCAAACCATCAGTTGGGACATTTCCGTGTAGAAGTTGTAGCCAGTGCAATGGTGTTATTAGAGGAGAGAACTCACCCACATACAGGGAAACTATTTTAAACTAACGTCTTCTGCACATGCCTTAGTACGTACATTGTGTACCGTCTTAAGTGCCCGTGTGGCCTTTTATATGTGGGAAAAACTATCAATACACTGAAAGAAAGGGTAGCACAACACAAAGGAAAAATCAAAAATGTCTTAGTGTTAGACACTTCTGTAGCCCGTCATTTCAGGCTAATGGGCCACAATTCAGCACAGCTCAGGTATCAGGTCATCGACCATGTGAAACCGCTACATAGAGGTGGAGACAGAGAGAGAATCCTTTTACAAAAAGAGGCAAAATGGACCTATATATTAGATACAGTAGCCCCTAGGGGCCTGGATGAAAGGCTAGAACTTAATTGGTTCCTGGGGTGAGGTCTGCCTCTACTGTTAATCCAGAAATATGCGGGTGGGCGAACGCGGGACACAGGTTTGTACCTCTGTCACCCTGGCCCACGACTGCTATGGATGTTATGCCACCTATCTCATATGAGCTCTTTAGCTTTATTTAAATATATGCAAATAAGATCAATGATATATCGCATGATTTAATTATACTCCCCATAATTTGGTCTTGGTTTTTTTTAACTCTTACATTTCTCATAAGGATTACTGTTTATCTTGTTGATTAATATCCAGATATATGTGTAGTACTAATGTTGAGTGGAAATCTAATCAGTTATAATTTGCTCCTTTCCACCTTTAACCCCTTCGTTTTGGCAGAAAATTAGCTATGAATAAGAAGAGGGGGATTGTCTGCATCTTGCTCTCAGGTCTCCAGACTAGCAAAAAATAATGATATCCTTTTTGACACAAATTTATTGTGTTCCCTGTGTTTGAATTTCAAGCTATCTCTGTGTAGCTGGTGTGTGGACACTTCTCCACAGTCCAGAAAGTGTGCTTCTGTATCCGTGTTTGATTCTCTTTTGTTATTGTTATTTTTTCAGTTGCCTGGCAAGGTGACATCATTGCGTCGTGTATCATCTGACGCCGCGATGCGAGATGACGACAGACGTTGACTAGGAAGTGCTGAGGCTGCAGTGGCTGCCCAGCTGTAAGCACAGGTGACGGGTATTTGATGAGTAACATTACCCTCTTGGGTATATATACATGTTCTTTTCACTATTGTAGTAAGGTGCATGGTCTGAGAAAAGGACTAGCCTGTCCTGAAACGTCACGCTATGCTTGTACCTGCTCTGATGTCTTAAATACAGAGTAAGCTTATTTACAGAAAGGCTCCTGTGTGCTTCTTCCACAACCAATTTTTCGCACCTCTACTTTACAGTAACGTAGAGGGGGGGGGGGACCTCTCTGCACTCATCCATAATGAGATTCAATAGCTTTTTATCTCAAATACTATTGGGCTTTTTTCTCCAAAGTTGTGTAAAATTCCCCATACACTTTAAATAAATAAGCATAATAATATGAGATTATACTGACTGCAATTTTTTCTCCCTCTCCCCATCCTCTCTCTCATCATCCCTCCCCCTCATCACCATCACCATCATCAGCTTCTCCCCCTCATCCTCATCAGCCCCTCATCATTATCATCATCAGCTCTCCCCACATCTTCAGATCTTCCCCATTCCCCCTCATCATCATCATCTCTCCCACAGTCCCTCTCATCATCAGATCTCCCCCAGTTCCCCTCATCATCATAAGATGTCCCCCAGACCCTATCATCATTATCATCAGGTGTCCCCCAGCCTCCCTCGTCATTATCATCAGATGTCCCCCTCATAATTATTAACAGATGTCGGCCAGTCCCCCTCATCATTATCATCAGATGTCCCACAGTCCATCATAATCATGTATGTGCTTTTTGGCGAACTTGAGATGGGCAGCAACGTTCTTTTTAGAGAGCAGTCGTTTCCTCCTGGCTGTCCGTCTATGAACACCATTTTTGTTCAGGCTTTTCCTGATAGTTGAGTCATGAGCACTCACATTAGCCAAAGTGAGAGTGGCCTGCAGATTCTTGGATGTTATTCTGGGGTTCTTTGTGGCATCCTGGATGAGTTGCCAGTTTGTTCTTGGAGAGATTTTGGTAGGACGACCGCTCCTGGGTAATGACTGTGGTCTTGAATGTTCTCCATTTGTAGACTGTCTGTAGTTGTTTGGTGGAGCCCCAAATCCTTAGAAATGGTTTTGTAACCCTTTCTAGTTGGATGAGCATCAATAACTGCTTTTCTGAGGTCCTCAGAGATTTATTTTGATTGTGGCTTGACATGTTTCCACACACCTCTATGGTGAAGACCAAACTCACAAAGTTTCTGATCATTATATAGGGTCGGGCCACCCAAACTCACACCTAAAGATCTACCTAATTATTTAAACATCCAATTGTAATTATCCCCTTTAATGTAGCTGCTAAAACTAGGGTTTCGCTTACTTTTTCACATACCCTGACTCTTAATTACTCATTGTAAGTCTATTTCATACATCATTTTGTTTCAAAAGACAAGGACTAAGTCAATATAAGCCCTATTGAATATTTACAAAAAGACTGGTTTTGATTCAAGAGGTTATCATGGAAAAACGATGGAATTTCCGTTTTATATATATATATATATATATATATATATATATATATATATATACAGTGCTCGACAAATAATGATAACAACTCGCCCGTTGCGAGTGGATTTAGGCCGCTGGCGATCCGTGCTGCGGCTCTATTAATTCCCCTGCTCGCGCCAAAATTTTCAAAAATTTTTTTTTTTAAATAAATAAATAAAAAATTCCTCTCCCTGATTGGTCTGACGTGGGGAAGAGGACCGGCTGGCAGCTCTGGGTCAGCCTCTCTCTCCCCCCTCCCCTGCCCACGATCCCCGCTTGCTGCCAGGGGCTCTCACTTCCGTCCCCAGCGCGCGCAAGCAAAGTTGACTGCTGGATCCAGCGCGTTCCCGTCCGGCCACGTTTCCCATGCGGATGTCCCCCGCATGCCCCCACATACTAAATTTCCCCCCCAATGCCCCCAGATGTCACCCGCAGACCTCGATGTCGCCCGCAGGCCCAGATACCCACATACCTCTGGTGAGTGGGACTCCCGGCTCCGTTTCTTGTAGTGTGTGTGTGGTATGTGTTGTGTGTGTGGTGTGTGTGGTGTGTGTGGTGTGTGTGGTGTGTGAGAGCTGGGGCTGCTATATCACAGGAGGCTGCGGTGTGCCGGGCCCGATCAGGTACCGGGGGAAGGGGGGACGCACACTTACACCATCCCCTGCAGAGCTGCGGCGGCTATTCCGGGAGGCTGCAGTGGGCCGGGACCGAGCAGGTACCGGGGGGGAGGGGACGCACACCACCCTCTGCCGGACCGGGAAGCTGCAGTGGGCCGGGCCCGAGCAGGTACCGGGGGGGAGAGGACGCACACCACCCTCTGCCGGACCGGGAAGCTGCAGTGGGCCAGGCCCGAGCAGGTACGGGGGGGAGGGGACGCACACCACCCTCTGCCGGACCGGGAGGCTGCAGTGGGCCGGGCCCGAGCAGGTACCGGGGGGGAGAGGACGCACACCACCCTCTGCCGGACCGGGAGGCTGCAGTGGGCCGGGCCCGAGCAGGTACCGGGGGGGAGGGGACGCACACCACCCTCTGCCGGACCGGGAGGCTGCGGTGGGCCGGGCCCGAGCAGGTACCGGGGGGGAAGGGACGCACACTTACACCCGGTGCCACCAGCGCCATGTCGGGCTGCCGGGTCCCAGATCTATTCCCCCCTGCAGCAGGCGCCTCGCTCCGCTCTTGCTGCGGCCTCCCGTTTAGGCCGCGCGGGGCGGGCGATGTGCAGGAGAGGTGAACGGTGATGCAAGGGTGGAGTGAACGGAGGTAAGGGGGGGGGGGTGTGAACGGAGGTAAGGGGGGGGGGGGTGAACGGAGGTAAGGGGGGGGGGGTGAACGGAGGTAAGGGGGGGGGTGAACGGAGGTAAGGGGGGGGGGTGAACGGAGGTAAGAGGGGGGGTGAACGGAGGTAAGGGGGGTGAACGGAGTTGGGGGAGGAGGGGGGGTGAATAGAGATGCAAGGGGGAGACAGGCTGGACTGGGGAGAGAGCAGAGAGAGAGACAGGCTGGAGTGGGCAGAGGACTGAGAGAGAGACTGGGGGGGGGAGAAGAGAGAGACAGGCTGGGGGGGGGGCCTAAATGCTCCCAGGCAGTCAGTCGCCCACCCAGTCAGTCACCTACCTACCCAGTCAGTCACCCATCCAGTCAGTCAGTCACCTACCCACCCAGTCACCTACCAAAGTCAGTCACCTACCCACCCACCCAGTCAGTTAGTCACCTACCCACCTACCTACCCACCCACCCAGTCAGTCACCTACCCACCCACCCAGTCATCCCCCCCACCCAGTCAGTCAGTCACCTACCCACCCAGTCAGTCACCTACCAAAGTCAGTCAGTCACCTACCCACCCACCCAGTCAGTCAGTCACCTAACCACCCACCCATTCACCCACCCAGTCAGTCACCCACCCACCACCCACCCAGTCAGTCACCTACCCACCACCCACCCAGTCAGTCACCTACCCACTCACCCAGTCAGTCACCCACCACCCACCCAGTCAGTCACCTACCCACCCAGTCAGTCACCTACCCACCCAGTCAGTCACCCACCCACTCAGTCAGTAAGTCACCCCCCCCACCCAGTCAGTCATAAAGTCAGTAATACCCCCCACCCAGTCAGTCATACCCCCCCACACCCAGTCAGTCATACCCCCCCCCACCCAGTCAGTCATACCCCCCCTGCCCAGTCAGTCATACCCCCCCACCCAGTCAGTAAAATGTCAGTCATCCCACCCCCTGCCCAGTCGCCAAGTCACCCAGTCACCCCACCCAGTCAGACAGTCAGTAATCCCCACCCAGTCAGACACCCCATCACCCCACCCAATCAACCAGTCAGTCACCCCACCCCCCCAATCACCCCACCGAGTCACCCCACAACCCCAATCACCCCACCCAGTCAACCCATCCTCCCACAGTCACCCTCTCTCTGTCTCTCACCCTCTCTCCGTCTCTCACCCTCTCTCCGTCTCTCACCCTCTCTCCGTCTCTCACCCTCTCTCCGTCTCTCACCCTCTCCGTCTCTCACCCTCTCTCCGTCTCTCACCCTCTCTCCGTCTCTCACCCTCTCTCCGTCTCTCACCCTCTCTCCGTCTCTCACCCTCTCTCCGTCTCTCACCCTCTCTCCGTCTCTCACCCTCTCTCCGTCTCTCACCCTCTCTCCGTCTCTCACCCTCTCTACGTCTCTCACCCTCTCTCCGTCTCTCACCCTCTCTCCGTCTCTCACCCTCTCTCACCCTCTCTCCGTCTCACACTCTCTCTCCGTCTCACACTCTCTCTCCGTCTCACACTCTCTCTCTGTCTCACACTCTCTCTCCGTCTCACACTCTCTCTCCGTCTCACACTCTCTCTCCGTCTCACACTCTCTCTCCGTCTCACACTCTCTCTCCGTCTCACACTCTCTCTCACACTCTCACACCCTCTCTCACACTCTCACACCCTCTCTCTCCGTCTCTCTCACCCTCTCTCTCCGTCTCTCTCACCCTCTCTCTCCGTCTCTCTCACCCTCTCTCTCCGTCTCTCTCACTCTCTCTCTCCGTCTCTCTCACCCTCTCTATGTCTCACCCTCTCTCTGTCTCACCCTCTCTCTGTCTCACCCTCTCTCTGTCTCACCCTCTCTCTGTCTCACCCTCTCTCTGTCTCACCCTCTATCTGTCTCACCCTCTCTCTGTCTCACCCTCTCTCTGTCTCACCCTCTCTCTGTCTCACTCTCTCTCACAATCTGGATCTGGATATTTTATTTACCCTGTATATCTTAACTGCCCTATACAACACCAAAATAACCTATACTGCTTTCTTCCAGATCTAACTCTCGAGCTTCACACAGAAGACATCGGAATTCCCCGTAACCCAGAAGACAGGTAGGGAACACCTCCCCTCCAATGTATAACATTGCGGGAATGAGGTACCTGGACATTGAGGGTCTGTGGATCAGGTAAGATCCCAGGCAGGATTGCTGCTTTAAATATTGTAAAGCGGGGGCATCCAGGCACTAGTTAAGGGGTGCAGGAAACTAGTCCTTCACATCTGGCTTTTTTTTCTAGATTCGACATTTATACACACACACACAAGGACTAATTGTAGTATAATGTAATACAATAAATAAACTTATGTCAAAAACGAATGTTCTTACTAGGAATTTATTCAATTTATTTCATTTATGGTTTTTTTAAATGCGGGTCTGGGGGCGGGATTAGAGGCGGGGTTGGGGGTGGGACTAGAGGCGGGGTTGGGGCGGGACTAGGTGGCGAGTAGATTTTTTGGTTCGGCGAGTAGATTTTTGGGTGATTTGTCAAGCACTGTATATATATATATATATATATATATATATATATATATATATATATAAAACGGAAATAGCCGTGTTAGTCCAGTTGCGAATAGTCCAGTGCAGAATAAAGGAGTACTTCCGTATTATTTGATACCTTTTTTATTTGGACTAACAATTTATGTCATAGGACAAGCTTTCGAGAGTTCTCCTCTCTTCCTCAGGTCAGCAATACTGATTAACAAAGGAATCTATGGTTAAAATAGGGTTTGGGAGAGCAGAATAAAAAAAACAGAGATGTACTGTAGATAAGGTTGGGTGAGAAAGTGGTGTTTGAAGACATTGGAAGGGTAATAAAACGGTAACAAGGAACAGCATGGAGGGGGACGGGAATGCAGTGGGTGGGGAGGGGAAGGTGTGGATAAGAACATTGGCAGAGAGGCAGGCAGGATAATTACAAACAATTGTGATGGTGTGTGAGAAACCCCATATCCACATCAAGTCCTCTTGTTTTGGTGTTAAAGAGCCTTATCATTCTGAGTTCAAATGTTTTCCGTTCATGGGTGCGTTTAAACATTCCATTGAGGATTTTGATTTTTAAATAATTTATGTAATGATCTGGTTGTGGGAAATGATGTCCCACTGGTGAGCAGTATGTTCCATCTTCATGGGGTTGTATAGAGTGTCTGTGCATATTCATTCTGCCTTGAAGCTTTTGGCTTGTTTCGCCAATGTAGCATCCTTGGTCACATTTGTTGCATTGAATCATATATACAACATTCCTGGATGTGCAGCAGTATGATCCGTTAACATTGAGTGTTCCATGGTTGTGACTGGCTGTGGGATCTTGGCATATATGTTTGCAGAGTTTGCAACGTGTGTTGTTGCACAGTTTTGTGCCATTATCAGTGTCTTTAAGTTCGTTTTGAAGTTTTCTGTTGACTAATTTCTGTTTGAGGTTTGGTGGTTGCCAGAACGCACACACACACACAAACCGTGGAGGAAACGTTTGTGAACCCTAATGATAATTACGAAAATTCCATAGTTTTTCCATGATAACCTTCTTGAATCAAAACCAGTCGTTTGCACCCAGCTGCACGGACCCAGCACCCTGAGAAGGTAATACACTGTACAAGCCAAATCTACAGACTATCCAATGTACACACAGATTCCCAACAAGTTCTGAGAAACCCCACTGTGTATTTTTGTCACATTGGAAGTAGCTTTGGACATCTTTGTTTGTTTTTGTTGTATACATTTAGCCACACCCACTAGCACTCCTTTGGACACTTATATGCATATATATATATATATATATATATATATATATTATGTGGTATTGTTTGGGGTTTCTCAGAGCTTGTTGGGAATCTGTGTGTCTGTTAACTGTGTGCAGCTGGTCTCAGCTGCTTTTGGGTTGGTGGTGGCCCCTCCCCTCCAAGTTTTAAGCTTGCCCCTCCCCACATTCCAAGTTGGCAGGTCAGTTTCATTTTGCTGGGATACGACAGATCCAATGCTGATCATTCTTCCTGTAATTATACAGGTTAATAAGAATTTTAACTCATGGAGTGTTAGGACCGGCTAACGGACATGCCTTGAAAGTGGCAGCAGGCTTAAGACGCTTTGGCCAAAGGGTTAAACTAAATTACCCTTTTTCAAGAGAATATATAGGTATTGCACTGTGTATTTTTGTCACATTGGAAGTAGCTTTGGGCATCTTTGTCTGTTTTTTGTTGTATACGACTATCCAATGTAAACTCATAGGAGCAAGGCAGCAGGGTTACATATATTTATAGTACCCAGGACTGGAAACCGGAAATCAAACCAGCTTCAAAGAGCACGAAAAGTAGAGAGTGCACAATATATATACAGTATATAAAACTTACATTGCCCCCCCCCCCCCAAAAAAAAAAACATTAAAGGAATAAAAAGAACACTTAAGAGATATTCAATGACAATGAAATAAACCCAAGAGTAGGTGCTTTTCTATAGTTCAATATCCCTGGCATGCTTAAAAAATAAGGAGGTAATAAAATGTAAATCATTGTAATTTTAGTTCCAGTAACGTATCGGTGTTTTTTCCTGTCTTTTCTTATAGAGATCCACCAATTACTTTAAACTTTCATGTGATCAGTAAAGATGTAAGGGCTTATTTTGTATCAGCCAAAACAGCCGACCAGGCCGTTTCCAGACAAAATTCCTAATTGATATAGAATAAAGCCCCTTAATGTGTAGTGGACACGACGATTTGGAATAAAAAACAAGACAATAGGCAGTTTGGTTAAGATGCATGGGTGTTTTGGTGTGTGGAAAAGTAGCTTTGTCGATCCTGTGAGAGGACCATGTTAAACTAAGATTCCTTCCAGAGGCAGGAGTGGAGAAAGCATATCTATACATTGCCAAAGTCGAGGGTCAGAGGAGGATGGAGAGCATAATGGTATAACAGTACAAGAGTGGATCAAGCATTGATAAAACTGCCAAGGCTCAGAGGAAGAACAGAGAAACGGCAGCCTGGAATGCAAAGTAGATTCCAGAAGCGGAATGTCAATGTGATGCGCATCTCATATGTAGCAAGGGAAGATAGAGAGGTGTGTATGGAGAATTGTGAGAGACAGAAATTCAGAAACTGAGACAAGGCAGTGATCATATAGTGGTACAAGGATGATAAAGAAGAGGAGAAGAAAGCAATTTTTGATAAATGTGTCATTCTTCCTGCAATGCTCTAATCCAGGAGTGGGCAACTCCAGTCCTCCAGGGCCACCAACAGGTTAGGTCATCAGAATATCCCAGCTTCAGCACAGGTGGCTCAATCAGTGGCTCAGTCGAAGACTGAGCCACTGATTGAGCCACCTGTGCTGAAGCAGGGATATCCTGAAAACCTGACCTGTTGGTGGCCCTTGAGAACGAGTTGCCCACGGCTGCTCTAATTCCTTTATTTCATTCTCATATATAATAATATATATGAATGTGTGTGTGTGTGTGTGCATGTGTATATATATATATATTTAACACCCCCTCCTAAAGGGTTACTAGCAGTGTTAGGCTATGGCCCCAGTCAGTGCGTGCGTGTGTCCGTTGGAGCACCGGGCGGCGCGTCCACCCGTTTCTGCAGCGATCAGTCGACTTCTGATTGCTCGCGATGGTGGGGGCGAGGTGGGGGGGGGGGTGCAGCCATCACGTGGCTGGTTCACCCTCATTGGCTGAACCGCCGCCATGATGTAGCCATATCTCGGCCGCCGCACCAAAAGATAAATTTCTTGTCTTTTGGAAATCTGGTCGCGCCATCGCGCTTTGTGCATGCGAGCGTGCGCACTGACTGGGGCCAGCCCCATAGAGGGCAGTCTCTTTTTTCGCGACACGCACGTCATCGCGAGCATGGTTGCGATCACTGGGGACGAGACCTTAGTGTTTGCTCGGTCGCACTCTGGGTTGCTATTGGAATCCAGACGTCACACACGGGTATTTAAAAAGGAGGTACTCTTCTAGAAGGTTAGGTTCCTGGAGGTACATGGGAGAAGAACCTCGAGAGAGTGCGTTCAGCAGGCGCCTCGCTGGAAGTCGTTGGTTGATTTGTGACGTCATCGCCGGGCGCCCCACGAGGAGTAGCGGCTAGCGAGTGGCGTTCAAACCGTGTGGACACTGACTGAGGTTGGTACATGCCGCTTTGAGCCTTGTGCTCCGGGACTTTCATCTTGGGATTGACCCATCTGCCACCCTGAGACGGAGAACTCTGGATTTCACATGTGTGGAGTGAATAGCAGACTAGACGCTTGCTGACCCACCACCTGCTGAGATCAAATGAAGAGTGTCGCCTCCGGTTGTCTCCTGGTGTGGTAAACCTATTAACCAACTGCTTGTTTATTTCACTTTGATGTACGCAGAACTATTTACTTTTAATCATAAAGTCACCTTTTAAACTTTACATCACTATGTGCGTTGTGCGCCCTGTTCTTTTGTTTTTTGTCTAGTTCCAGGGGTGTCGAGCCACCCCCAAGAAAGGCTGCAGACCCACATCTAGTGTTATCCTCACATTTAAGGTCAACAATATTGTTTATTATTCACTGTGCACTAGTCACAGGTTGTGTCTTACTAGGTATAAGCTGCTCACTATCACCTATCTTTTTACATGGGAGAAGAACCTCGAGAGAGAGTAGATAAGAATTGTTTATAAAGTAATAGCATAGATCAGCCCACCCCCTGTTTATTATGTACAGACAGGGACAGTATCCCTCAAGTTAGAAACCCCTAAAGAAGAAATGGAGTCCTGAACAGTTCAGTAAAGGAATGCAGCACGCCACAGAGGACCTCAAGAAAGAGGGCTCCTGGGTGCCGGTGGATCACCGCTAACCGCGGATCAGCGCCAATATTCCTCAGCAGCCTGTATGGAAGAGGCAGTTCCCAAATAGGTGTAGCCCAAGTCTCCTCCGGCTCCCCGGCCACCCCCCTTACCTCCAGAGCGTCAGGTCACGGGTGCGCATGCATGAGTTCCCGGTTGCGGGCGCGCATACTGAGAGAGGCGATTGGGCAGAGGAGGCATAGCCGGCAGCTTCCCTCGCCGGGTGCTGCCATCTGTGGTGCAGTTGCGCAGGCGCGGGTGCAGAGTGTGTACAACGCGGCGCTATGTTAGGGCTGGCAATGACAGGTTGCGCATGCGCAGAGTCCGGCACGGCGGCCATTAAACTATGCGCAGGCGCAGGGAGAAGAGAGTAGGCGGCCATTAGGGAGACCCCCACGCGATCTCCATAGGCAAGAGCCTTCTTGGGAATTACCGTTCCCAGGAGGCATAGCTGCAGGCAGTCAGGTGCTTTAGCTTAGTCAATAGGGCTTAGGAATCCTCCTGTTTAGGGGAGGATCTAGTTAGGTATATTAGCAGGCTTGCAGGAAGGAAGTCACTCAGGGATGGGAGGCTATACCACGAACGGTGCGGAACCCTTCTGGGTGGAGGCGCTGTTGCATCATCTACACACCCCAGGCTCCCAGTGGCGGAGGTTCAGGCCTCCTGGTTGCCAACAGGTAAAGAAGCAGTATCAGTAGTTACGGAGTATACTCCAACCTCACTTGGGGGGGGAGATACAAGGGCTACATAGGTAAAAATGTATTGGGTCAATTAATAAGAGACCTACCAGGATTCCCATAGGTGCCCAGAATAATCAGAGTAACACCGGTGATGGTTCCGGAGAGACAAGGGGGCCCGGGGCCCATACCTACTTAGAGCAACCAACTCAGAGTACCTCCATTTGAGTGTTAAGAGTGGGCACTGTTGGAAGAAACAAAGTTCGTGCATGTCTATGTATAAAATACTGTACAACATTTGTTAATATATGAATGAGCGGCCCTTGTGCTTGGGGATACGAATAAATGACAGTTGTACTACGGTATAAAAGTTCCTGCCGCCGATTATTATACAACCTTGCTACCCCGTCGCCCAGATGTCTGAATTCCAGCACCCTGATTCAAGGAAACCCATGCGGAGTAGCCATATAATACACAGCAATGTAATCTCCCAAGGAAGCCAGGCAGGAAGGGTTACATATGTATATACAGTATGGAAAAGGGAAAGAGAGCGCACAACCACTCAGAGTAGTAGATATAAATATTATATTGGCAGTATAAAAACATAAGTAATGCACGTACAAAAAAAAAATACAATAATTATGCGCATTTGACTATAGCACTCAGCCTGTCTGAAGTACGTTCCAGGGTCCCCCGATCTGTAGCTTGCATCTGGATCAGCTGCTTGGTGTGGAGAGTTCTATATTTTTGCCTGACAGTTTTAACGTTTGCAAGCACACAACGGCTATGCTTGGCCTGTGACAGCGCGAGTATCCCGGGAATACATATCCTCAGTGATTACCCAGCTGAGGACTTATCCAGCCGGTGAGCCCGTACGTTTGAGCTATCTATAGGATAGTATTGATGTCACTAAGGTCTCGTCCAGGGTGATGCTGAGCGGGCAAGCGCGCTCACGCTGGCCGCGATGAAACACATTGTTGCAATGTGTGTGGCCAGCATGAGCGAGCGCCTGCGCATGCACACTGCTTAGTTGCTTGCCGAAGCAAGCAAATTTGAATATGCTGCTCGCTGGCACGTCACGTGAGCGGTTCGCCCAATGAGGGCGAAGCAGCTCCGTGACATCATGGCCGCGCCCCCCCGACGTGCAACGCCCCCCGTGCGCGTACTTAGCTGGCCACAAATCGCCCGGCTGAGCAGAGCGTGTGACGTCACCTCGCATGAGCGCCAGCACGCTCGCTCCCTGCCTAGCCGCAGCCTAAGGCACACTAGCGCCAAGGACTGTGGTGTACAATAGCTACCCCTGGAACTTAAACGGAAGGTATTTTCCTGTCGGTTGCCACGTCGGACTCTCCACATCAAGCAGCTGATCCAGATGCAAGGTACGGATCGGGGGACCATGGAACGTACTTCAGACAGGCTGAGTGCTATAGTCAAATGCGCATAATTACTGTATTTTTTTTTGCACCTGTATTACTTACGTTTTTACACTGCCAATATAATACTTATATCTACTACACTATGAGTGGCTGTGCGCGCTCTTTCCCTTTTCTATAGATTTGTGTTGGCGCCAACGTCTTTGAGATGCAGCAAACCAGGAGTGGACTTTTTCTGCACGATCATTTGTATTTGTTTGCACATTCAGGGACATAATTTGAGGTCTTACCCTGTTCACTTTCACTTCTGTGCACATTTGGGATCACTCTTCATCAGCGACGCTGATATTTATTTTGTCTGTTTACAGTATCACGTTGAACTTTCTCATTCTGACGTAGTCACACTGTAGATTTGTTATCTAGTTTAGTGTCACGGTCACATCCAAATGAGCGCCACGTCATTGTTATATATATCTATATATATATATATATATCTATATATATATAGATATATATAGATATATATATATCTATATAGATATATATCTATATAGATACAAAACAAATGGGGCAGCCGGCACTCCCAATACCATAAACAGTTTGCAGTGCATGTCCTATATCAATAGTAAGAGAAAAGTAATCCACTCCAACAGGAGCAGACACAAGACAGCACTCAAAGGTAAGTAAGAACACTTGTATTCAAAAATAAACATAGCACAAACATGACCAATGTTTCGGCAGCACCCTGAGGAAGGTCCCACGAGGACCGAAACGTTGGTCATGTTTGTGCTATGTTTATTTTTGAATACAAGTTTTCTTACTTACCTTTGAGTGCTGTCCTGTGTCTTCTCCTGCTGGAGTGGATTACTTTTCTCTATCTATCTATCTATCTATCTATCTATCTATCTATCTATCTATCTATATATATATATATATATATATATATATATATATATGATCGCTGGAAGAGGAACTGGAGCAGTTAAAAGTTCTGTATGTCTCTATGAGAAGGATGGGATTAAAAGAAACATTTGTAGCAACCGTTTACTTTACCTAAACCTGGTACAATGAAATCAGGTTTCTCACAGATAACAAGTTGGATTCACTTTCTAAAAAAGGATCAAATAATTGTAGCACATCAGTAAAACAATTTGCCCAGCCATACAAGGCTTAGATCCTCTGCACAGCACACACAATAAATGCCCTCCAGTAACATGCAATGGAAATGATCTAATTGGTCTCTGACTAACTGGGATTTCAACAAAACACCATGGAGAAGAAGAGAAAAACGGACACTTCAAATGCATTGCACCCAATGCAGCAAAACCTCGAGACAGATCTCTGCAGTGTTGGATCAGAGCTGCGATTATCTCTGCTTAATTCTGGTTACTGCAGTAAATCCCTTATTAACCCCCTCAGCACTAAGGACCCGACCCGTACAGCTCAGTAAGAGTGACATGATAGCAGAGCCATCTGCTAATATATCAGCAGTAAAGCAGATGTTAAAATAACTCAATTAGTGTCGTGTTCGGTCTGTGGCTTTCATATCATAATAAGGGATCCACACGGATCTCTTCCCCGCAGAAGGCTGAGGAAAGGTTAACATTACACAGCTGAACGGCCTGATTGGCCATATGGGCCCAACTCATCAACAAAGCAAAGCACAACCTCGCTAATTGCATTATTTGAATATCTTCTGCACATTTGGAGTGGATGGGTGACCCCTTTAATGCAGAGGTCACACATCAGATTTTAAGTCTAGCAGTGGCGGCGCTTGACCATACGTCATAAATTGAATTAACACTTGGGAATCAAACAGCATGATGCAGAGTGTCAGAGAAAAAAAACCTTCTTCAGAAGTCTATTATACCAATGTGAGAGATATCATACAGATAAACATAAATAATACATATTCATAATAAAAGATATATCATGCAGTATGCCCCGGTACCTTTGCTCTGCTTTTCTTTCGTCTTCTCTTGATGGTAGAAATGGCTGCTTCAGGCTGCTACCCGAACAGCATTTGTGAGCAAGTACTTTCTATGCAGTGAATTAGGTGATGCTTGTTACCATGGTGATCGCTCATAGCAACGAATGGTACTTAGGAGAGATTTATGGGAAGGGGGGGGGGGGATGGGCCGTTGGTTTACATTCAGGAGAGAAACCAATGTGGAAAGCGTTCTCATTGTCAAATTAAGTGCAGCCCATTGAAATATGAAGCTACAGTGTAATATTTTATTGCTGCTGGATAAAAGAATACAGACACCATTGTCTCACACCACAAGAGTCAGAAGCACTGCTAAAAAGCTGGTCAGGTCACAGGGGCAGACTCATGAAGCGTCGGTAAATTATGTTAATGCCAGATCGGATGTGCTAGCTTGATGGAGCTGCCCCATAGAAAAAAGCAGCTCTCACTTGCAAATCAGGATGAATACTGTAAAGCTCTTGCAAGTTATAATATATTAGCTGAAAGTAGCCGGCGTTGCTCAGGCATTCTAAGAAACCAAAAAATACCGAGATTTCCAAATGGATAATGTAATTTTTTAGTTTCTCCCAATCCTTCCTTTCCCAACTCATCCCTCCCCTCCTCCTCCTCCTCTCACCCCTGCTAAACCCTTCTCTCTCCCCCCTCATCTCTCTCCTTCCCCTCATCTCCCATCACTTTCCTTTAATACCTTATGATGTCCCCAATTCTTTCCGCCTCTTTCCCTCTTCAGCATTCTTACTTTCTCCTCACGTTGCCAACTGACTTCCTCTCTTTCTTTGTCTGCTTTCTGTGTAAACTTTATAGCTATCTGACTCGCCTTATCTGCCACCAGGCTATGTGCATTATGAAGTCACCAGATACATAACCTAACAGGTACAATACCCAATGGCTGACTTTCTTGTCAGAGAAATTGTAATAACTCATAGAATTAAAAATAGAATGTATCCAATTGTATCCAAACATAGATAAAAAAAATCTGCTCCTTGATCTCAGGAACCAATGTAGCCCCCTTTCCCCGTGACTTTGGGAACTACGCATGCTGAGTACCTGTCTGGCGTACAGGAGGCCTGATCCTCTGCCACTGGGAGCCTGGGGTGATCGCGTTCTCTCTCTTGTGACAGCGCCTCCACCTGAGAGGGATCCTAGTGCAGCTGGATAACCCCTCACAGGAACCAATACCATCAGGGAATAAGTATACACACGCTGGTATAACAAACTTATATTTACTGACATACATAAACTTAACACACAATAACAGTATAGGCCCCAAAATGCAATACCCACACAGAATATATACACACTACCCAGGTAAAATCCCAAAAGTACTGAAAGTGCCCAGGGCACCTAACCACCCCGGTGTGTGTGGAGTAGCGCTACCCACTGTGTGTGACCGTTGGTGCACGTTGGGTACCTTCCTGGTCTTAGGCCAGACCAGGCTGACTTGGATGATGGATCCGCCGAACCGTAACGTGGTCCCATGACGCGGTCTACCGTATCCTCTCCGGTCCGTTGGCGTCTGTCTCTTGAGGGAGCTCCAGCTGGAGCGTGTCCCTTAATGTCACTTAAGGCTATACCTGGGATCTGGTCCCAGACCGCAGGCCATGCACACCGCATGGCATCTGTCATGAGAGGTGATTTGGCCCAGGATTAAAGGGGTTACACCCCATTTGGCCACCCCCTAGCCCTTTGTTCCCTTTTCCCGCCTTTTCAGGCTCCATTTTGCAGCCTTCCATAGGTCGCCATTGAGACTCCATGCATTCTAATGGCAGAAGTAGCGGTTTTGGACCTGTTTTCCAGCGACAACCAGCAGGTGGCGTCCGAGAGGAGGAGCAGCGGTTTCCCATTGTAAGTCAATGGGGCCATTGACTTCAATGGAGATTCCTCGACGCCGGCCTCGAGGAAAAGGTTGGCAGCCATCCAAACCGCAGACCGCAAAAGCGGATACAATGTCTTTGAAAAGAGTTTAATCACTTCGGTCAAGTTCAATGACAATTGGCGTGAGAATCTTAGGATCTAGGGCACCTGGGAATAAAATTCTGGTTGCCCCTAGCCCGTAGGAACCCCCACACACGACCCCCACTGGGTACAGGAATGAGAGACCCCCGTAAGGGGTCGAATGGAGAAGGAGGGTCGCGCCATTGACTTTAATGGCGGAGCGGAGGTCCCATTGAATCCAATGGCGGCGTGCGCCCATGCATTGTCTATGGCGGCGCCAGCCATTGATTCCAATGGGGAAAAGCCACGTGGCGTAAAAACGGCTAAGTGTGAAATGGTGAAAAATGTAAGTCCATATCTCCGGTTCTGGAATGATCAGAGGGATGGGATTTGGGTGGAATGTAGCCAAGGTTCCGGCTTTAATGCACGGCCATTCCCAGCCCTCTCCGGTCAACCAGACGGAGTATGGGCGAATGTAAAGATTTGTGGGTTTTCCCATAGATTTCAATGGCGGCTGTTTCCCCATTGAAAGTCTATGGCGGGGAACTCCATTGACTGCAACGGCGGAGTTGCTCCATTGAAACCCATGGCGGCGGAGCCCGTTGTTTTCAATGGGGAAAGAGTGAAAAGCAGAGATTCATTTTTAAAGGGACGAATCCTGTATTTTAAAAATGTTTTAAAGTGCATTTATGCATCTCCGGTTCTGGAGGTCACAGAGAGTTGAAATTTGGCCACTATGTAGAGTCACTGTAGGCATAAAAAACTGGCAATTTTCGACCCACTGAGCCCACTAGAACGGAACCTATTAATATGTGAAGATATTAAACTGTATATGGTATTTTGGATCTGCTCTGAAAATGCAGACCCCATCTGCTATGCTAATAGGTCAGGAAGGGCAGCCGGATGGTTTAGCATAAGCCCTCTGATCAAAGGTTAACCGCCCTGATTGTTTACACTAGGGCCAGGAGCAAAGAAGTTGAGTGGTTTGCAAGTGTCCTAGTTCACACCTGCAGGGGAAGAAGAATCTACTTCAAATAGATTTTGCTAGCCAGCTCGGCGCCTAGGGTTAAAGAGATGGGTTTGAGATGGTATAAAAATGAGGCTCAGCCTATGCTCTGTCTTTTGTGATTTTCAAGATTGCTGTATGAACTGCCAGTCCAGATTTGACAGTTTCATCATTCCATCTTAAGTAAGTGTCTATATTTTGTCTGTTATTTGTATATCTCGTGTGTTCACCCTTTTCAAGGAATAAATTATATTTTATCATATCTCAGCCGTGTTCAGTTCAACTCAGGTATTTTTGGTGTAAATTATATCTTGTCATAAGTTACCGTGACAATGTCCATCAACAGTGTGCTAACATTCTCTCACCTAAGTGCTGAGGGGAAGTGTCCCTATCTATGGGCTTTCCCTGCAGCAGCCACAAACTGAAGTGAGTCGGGGCCTAGCTGGGATCTATGGGGTATATCTGGCCTAGTTATGGGGCCACTGGCACCTTGAACACATTCTCACCCCTTGCTGTCCCTGCTCCGACTGGCGTGGTCCCTTCGTTCGCACCAAACTGCTCTGCTCCCTCTGTGTGGATCTAGCAGCCCTGATGGCTCTGTGCCCCAACATGGTAAGTGGCCACTGAGGCTGCTGGGACATGTAGTCCCTTGTGGAGCCTTGGTAATAGCCACAACTCTCCATCACTGCACATGCGCAACGCGTCTTCTGCGCATATGAGGATTCCTAGATGGCCGCCACCTGTGCCGCCTATCCGTGCAGAGCTCCGGCGACCCAATCGCCACTCTGCACCTAGCCGGGTCCGCCCGCAGCAGCTGGTGGAACCCGGATACCTCGACAGCCATCCACCGCCTGGCCTGGAGGAAGAGGGGACCCCGCCTACATCCTCCCCTTGGTGGAGACACCAACGTTCCCCCTTGGGAACAACCCATATACACAAGTTATATAATAAAAATGCATATATTATATACAACTTAACGGGTATACAACTTGAAACAATATTGAACACTTCAGTGAGCACGGTTATTATAGAGGCAAACCGGCTCCACGGCAGCTGTTGAGACTCATAATGAGGTGCCCCTAATGAATCATATGCCACTCTAGTGGGATGGCGTCACACTCGCTGACTCCTCTGAGTCTCTTCTGCAGTGTCTTCCTCTTGGGAGATGCTATCATGGGCTTGAGACCCTGACCTCTCATAAGGGGTGAACCAGTCTCTACAAAGTCATTGGAAGGGACAAAGCTTGGGCTTCTTGGGTCAAGGGGACGGCTTGTTGAAGTCACCGGGGAGGGTACGTGGGGCATTGGCCCATTACCCGATGTTTCCTCGGGTGGTACCCACCATTCTCCGTTGGAGTTGGTGGAGATTCCTTCCAAAGGATCTTGGGTTGGTTCTGCTACTGAAGCTGGAGTCTCAGCAGCCTGCTGCTGAAGCAGACTCTTCTGGCTTACTGGCCGCTGCTGTTGACTCTGGTTCGGGGTCACTGTCCCCCACTTGAGGAATGGGCAACAAGTGATTGCGGTGCCAGACCTTTACCCTGCCATCTGCGTCTCGGATTCTGTAGACAGGGAGGCCCGGCATCTGTGGCTCTACCTCCAAGGGAGCTTCGCAACAGCGGTCCGCCAGCTTATGTTTGACAGGGACTCCTAGATTTCGCATGAGAACACCGTCTCCAGAATGAAATTCCCGATGACGGACCTTGTGGTCATATCGTCACTTGTTGTCCTCATTCAGTTTGCCGGTGGATTTCTTCGCCAGCTGGTACACGCTGTGAAGGCTACCTTGGAGTCGTCTTACATATTTGTAGTGAGCCATGTTGGGTACCCCATCGGTAGATACACAGAGACAGATGTCCACAGGCAGTCGTGCCTCTCGCCTGAACATTATGAAGTAGAGTGTGAACCCCATGGATTCATGCCTGGTGCAGTTGCACGCATGCACTAGCGATACGACGTGCTTGCTCCATTTGGCTTTCTGGGAGCCCACTAGGGTGCCTAGCATGTCGAGCAGGGTTCGGTTGAACCTCTGCGGCAGAGCGTCTCCCTCTGGATGGTATGGAGTGGTTCGAGACTTCTTGATGTTGAGCAAGTTGAGATGCTTCTTGATCAGCTTGCTCTCAAAGTCTCTCCCTTGATCGGAGGGCATCCAATTAGTCAACACGTAGAAATACTTTCCCACAGCACCTTGGCTATTGTGAGAGCTTTCTGATCCTTGGTTGGGAAAGCATGGACGTATCGGGTGTAGTGATCGGTCACTACCAGGATGTTCCCGATGCCCTTCGAATCTGCCTCAATACAAAGAAAGTCGATGCAGACTAGGTCCATGGGACTGGAGCTCTTTAGGTGGCCCATTGTTTTCCTCTGTATACACCGCAGGCACTTTCTACAGTGGCGCTCTACTGACTCCCTCATTTTGGACCAGAAGAACCGGTGTCTTACTATGCTGATGGTCTTGTCTATGCCCAGATGCCCCTGCTCATAATGCAGTGATCGTAGAACCTGGTACTCCAAGCATCGGGCGGTACCAGTTGTCTATCGGGATGATCCTGTAGAGGAGACCACGCTCCATACAGAACTTGTCCCATTCCCTCATGATGACCACGACTGTGTCAGTAGGGGAAAGGCTTCAACCAAGGAGGGGTTGTTCTGCTGGATGGCCTGGCGTATAGCTCTAGCCACCGGATCCTGCATCTGGTACATCACTAATTCTTTCCAGGTGATGATGGTATCCTGGGGGATTGACATATCTTCTGGGTGGCAGTAGGCGGCAGGGTGTGCCTCAGACTGACACCCCAGAGAGTCAGCTACTCGTAGTTCTGAGAATGCCACCTTGTCCTCCACTATCGCGCCAGTCGAGCACATGCCCGAATCCCAGGTCCAGGGATTTCTTCCCACGGCCGTCGTCCAGCATTGCACTCAGTACAGGTCTTCTGGACAGAGCATCAGCTCTGATGTTTAAGGGCCTTGGCTTGTATTTGAGGGTGAATTGATAGTTTGATATTGCCGCCAGCCACCTGTGGCCGGTGGCGTCCAGTTTAGCGGAGATTAGGATATAAATGAATGGATTATTGTCGGTCCGTATCTCGAGCGAGACTCCGTACAAGTAGTCGTGGAGTTTGTCGACTATCACCCACTTGAGTGCGAGGAATTCCAGTTTGTGAACTGAGTTGTTTTGCTCACTTGGCGTTAAGCTTCAGCTCACATATGCCACTGGGCGGAGGCCAGGCGGGTACTTTTGGTGTAGTACAGCTCCCAGAGCACTGAAGCTGGCATCTACATGTAGGCTATACGGCTGCTCTGGGTCGGCGTAGGCCAAAACCTGTGCTTCCGTAAGACTTCTCTTGAGGCCGGTGAACGCCTTTTCACAGGCGGACATCCACTTTTCTCCGAAAGGTGTTCGTGGGGATGCGGCTTTCTACTTAGGTTCCTCTGGGTATTTTTTCAGGAGTTATTGAGGACCCTTGCTTTGCTGGAGTAGCCTGCTACGAAGTGGCGGTAGTATCCGCAGAACCCCAGGATGGACCACAGCACCATCACTTTGTCTGGTCTGGGCCAGTTCACTACAGCTTCGACATTAGCGTGGTCAGTAGACATTCCGTCTGCGGACACTATGTGACCCACGTAGGTGACTGACGGGCGGCAGAACTGGCATTTGTCCAGGGACAACTTCAGGCCTTCTTTACCCAGTCTATCTAGTACCTTCAGGAGGCGTTCCTCGTGCTCTTGCAGTGTCTTACCAAACACGATGATATCGTCCAGGTAGACTAGGCATTCCTGGGGATTCATATCTCCGATGGTCTTCTCCATCAACCTCTGGAATGTCATCGGGGAACCGCAAATGCCTTGGGGCATTCGGGTGAACTGATAGAACCCGAGAGGGTAGACAAACGCAGTCTTCTCCAGGTCTTCGGAGCTCATGGGTACCTGGTAGTACCCAGACCTCAGGTCCAGCACGCTGAACCACTGACTTCCAGCCAGAGCACTGAGGATATCTTCTATCCATGGCAGAGTATACTGATTGGTACTGTGCGGCTGTTTAGGGTGCGATAGTCTACGCATAGGAGGACGGACCATTCTCTTTGCGTAGTACCATGATGGGAGAGGCGTAAGGGCTACAGGAGTCCGTTACGATTCCCGACATCTCCATCTCCTTCAGGACTTCTCTCACATCCTCCACATCTCTGGGAGCGATGCGTCTGGGATGCTCCCGGAATGGCGTGGTAATTCAGCTGAATCGTGTGCTGGGCGCTCTTGCTGCAGCCCACATCCATCTTGCTGGTGGAGAACACCTCCCGGCGCTCCTCCAATTTGGCGCTCAGCTGTTCCTTCTATTCTGGAGGTAGAGTTGATTCATGCTACATCCAATTGACAAAACATATATGTAATAAGTATAAAGTTCAAATATTTCAATAATAATATTTACTTGGTTATTTAGTTAAACCCTTTGGCCAAAGCGTTGTAAGCCTGCATACCAAACATCAAGGTATAACCAAAAATGCAGGACCTAACAATAAACTGTGAACCCTTCCTTTTACCTCTGTATGAGGGGAAGCAACCACAGTGAGACTTGTCCATGCAGCAAAATGCTAGAACCTCCCAAGTTAAAAAGGTGGGGAGAGGTGAGCTCTGGGTGGAAGTGCCACTTACTGCTCAGCAACTGTTACCAGTCAGGAACTAAATTAACACACACATTACCAGCATTACACAGGAACTAAATTAACACACACATTACACAGACTGTTCGGCCTCCCAGAATCATTCATAAGAGCGCACTTTAAGAATCTCAACTGCCCAGACAGGCGGACTTGGCTAGGAGTATAATCTCCACTATTTAAATGCACATGTGTTTGGTGGGATAATGCTGCCCAATTCTGCAATATACAGTTCATCCAGATAGGTAGAGCGGGCACCCACACAGTAGCATAGGGCTTATGACATATAGGGTTAGGGACGTGGTGGTTAGGGACGGATTTACAGCAGGACCTTACGCACACCGGATGGGGGTAGGTATGTTAGGGGTTAGGGTATCAGTAGATCCGGATATAAGTAAAGGGTCCCCTGGCTTTGCAGGAGAGCCCAAAGGCAAGGAACCTAGAGTTTAAGGGGTAGGGAGGAAAGCACGAATGAGGGAGAAGGGGGGCTAGAATAATAGCAGCGGTGATTATTCAGGTTAAGACACGCAAAGAGCACACGCTGTAGGGTGATACCGGGATATGGGCATAAAAAGGGTAGATAAAGTTTCCAGCCTCCTCTGCCGAGAGGTGGAGGCTGGGGGTGGGGGGGGGGTACCGGGTCAAGGGGTCTCTGTCGCGGTTCAGTCAGAACAAATGGAATTGATCAGTTGCTATATGCCAGATTAAAGGTTAGCTTTTATCCACCCAGTGTCAATGGTTTCAAAGTTAAATATGTAAGTTATAAAGTTGGTTTAGGTTCAAGTTTCTAAAAAACACGTTGCCCCTTTTCCCGGGGCCAATTGCAGATTGCCCCCCCCCCCCCCTCTGTACTAGGGTCTGGCTACGTGTCTGTGGGTGGTGCATACCTATAGGTAACAGAAGGGCCTGAGTCTCCCGCAATGGTATGGGGGTGACAGGACCAGGTTTCTGGGGTGAATGCCTCCGTTCTTTACTCAGTGGTGCAACGCCTCCATCTCTGTTAAGCCCCAGGGATATGGGGTGGAACCCTTACAGAGAGTCCCCTTCTCCGGGACGAGAGATTCCAGTCTCAGACAGTCTTTATGTAAAATCAGCAGCAGCTCTTTATTCAGTGCAGGAATGGCAGCAGGATCACAAACAGTCAGGTACAGCTTGTCCCCCTCCTCCAGACTGCTCCCCCTCAGGATGGTATCTCTTCTCCCTGCCTCCACCCCAAGCCACGGGCGCTCAGGGTGGGGCTAGCTCTTCCCTCACCCCCTATGCAGAGTGAGAGGTATTGGTCCACCTATAGCTTACTAGGCCCTACTCCTCAGGAACCTAGCTAGCTCACATACTCTGACTGTCCAGTCAGACACTCCAACACCAACTTCTCAGGACTGAACCCAGGACTCAACTACTGTCACTGACAGGAACAGGCACACTCTAAATAGAGACAGCCCTCCCCTTCATGACATCAGCAGGTACCGCCCCTGTGTCTATGCCTTCCACACAGGGTCAGGTGACCTACGTCCACCACTCAGAGCAGGGCTTGATGTGGGGGAAACCCATGATAACTACTGGCAGCCTGTCTTTACCAGGGCTTATACCAGTAGGAGGAAAGACATATATCCCTATTTCTTACCAGGGCAACACATATTTCCTAGGCGGTGAAAAAAAAAAGAAGAAAAAATGCTATTATGAGTTGTTATGGCAGTAATATAAATGAATATGTTTAAGAAATCGGTAACGAAAGCACAAAGTGAATATGAATTTACGTCAGGTACAATATGGTTTTGTTTACATGGTTTAATAACAGGATTGTGTAAATGTGAGAACAGCTTATTATTACATTAACTACGTTTACAGTAGATTCACTCTATATGGGTTGTTATTTTAGCTTAAGAGATGTTTTATGTTATTATGACTCAACGGGCTGGGCAGGGAGTCATGACCTTTGCTTCCTGTATGAATCCTCAATTGGGTGATAAGGGACATTTCTCTGCCATCCACAAAAGTCCCAAGGGCTCCTGGACACACATTTTGCCCAGGACAATGGACCATTTACCTTGTTGGTCCAGTTGGCAATCCCCACCTAAGGGCAGATGGGCCAAAGGTCACGTTGACCTCATATGGCTCATTAAGTTATTTGACTCCCCTGGAGTCTTTTCTTTTGGTGTTTTTAGAAAGTGTTGTTCCCTCCTACTTCATCCCCCCCCCCCCCCCATCCCACTCCACCCCTCCACTTCGGTCCAAGGGGAAGTCACAGGGTCATCTCCCACCCACAGTGCTAAGCAATAACATTGGGCCCCCCAGAAGAAGGGGAGATCTGGAAGAAGCGACCCATGGTTGGATACCAAAATGTCGATAACTATGTTATCCCATAATGTGAAGGGCTTTAACAAAGAGGCGCCCAGCGATGACAGACTATAAAACAAAGAATGCAGATCTATTGTTGTTACAGGAGACTCATTTCAGTAAAAGTTGCGCCCCAAAATATCTAGATAAAAACTTCAGGCAGTTCTACTTCTCCTCAGCCCAGACTAAAAAAAGAGGTGTAGCAATTCTAATTAACAATAGACTCCCTCTAGTGGTTGAGCAGGTTAGGCAAGATAAGGAGGGCAGATTCCTGATCCTGGTAGGGACTATTAGGGACTATTAGGAATCAATTCTTGATAGTTGCAACGGTGTATGCCCCCGGTGAGACTGATCCATTGTTTTTCACTTCTTTTTTTGACATACTCAAAAGAGTCTGTAAAGGGCATACTATACTAGCAGGAGATTTTAATATGGTACTAGATCTGGATATGGACAGTTCATCTCATTCGTCCCAGAGACGGAGAGTAGAAACACGAGAACTTATCAAGGGGCTTAAAGAGGCGCAACTATCTGACATTTGGACAGAGTTACACCCATGAGAAAAGGGTTACACCATCTTATTTAATCCACATTCGAACTACAGCAGAATAGATTATTTTTTTGTATCAAACAGAATGGTCCCATCAGTTATTGCGACCCAGATTCATGACATTTCATGGTCTGACCATGCACAAATTGAGCTGAAGTGCGTGGATATACGCCTACACAGATCTGGAGCAAATTGGAAATTAAACGAATGCCTCCTAAAAATACCTTAGGTTTTGCAAAGCATAGAGAAGGAGATCAAAGTTTTTTCTAAACAAATGTGGGAAGCGTAAGCTCCCACATAACACTTTGGGAAGCACATTAAGCTACTCAGGGAGAAAACGGGAGTAAACCAAAAAATTACTGGAGCTACAGGCAAAATTAACAACTCTGTCAGGGGAACACAAGAGAAATAATAAAGTAGAAACGCTTAAAAAACTGAAGGATACAAAATTTGAGTTAAATTTGCTCCTAACCTTCCAGGTGGAAAATGCAATGAGTTGGTGAAAGAGGAAATTTTATGAAAAAGCAAACAAGCCAGATACCTTACTAGCATTTAAACTCAGAAGCAGACAGTCAAACTTTAATATTTAATCTATTAGCCGTAAATCGGGAGGGCTGACCTCCAATCCTAAAACGATAGTGGATGAATTTAAAAGTTATTATGAGGACCTCTACAATGGGGAGAATGTGATGCATAATGCTAATACAAAGCAGGCCCTAGAGGTTTTTCTGGCTGAGGCCGAGTTGCCGCGGTTGGGTGCAGGGGAGGAGGAATCACTAGCCAAAGAATTCACGATAGAAGAGCTAACTCAAGTCATCAAACAGCCCAAGCCATCTAAGGCCCCTGGCCCGGATGGTTTCTCATATCTATACTATAAAAAAATTGTAGATACGCTTGCCCCCTATTTACTTAAGATATATAATTCAGTTTTGAACGGGGCCTCGTTCTCGGAACAGATGCTTCAGGCTTCAATTTCCCGGATCCATATGCAACGGAGGGATCCGACTAGTTGTAAGAGCTATCGGCCTATCTCCCTGACAAATTCGGATATCAAGATTTATTAAAAAAAGTTGGCTAATAGAGTGAGCCGGATACTACCCAAGTTTTATCCCAGTAAGTGTAACGTACGTGCTCACCACAAACCTGGAGCGGACCGCGGGGCTGAGGTGGGGATAGATATACACCGACTTTAGACCACGAAGGGGATATAAGGCCCAGGATTTGGTACAATCTACTGATAGTCTCTGATTAACATGACTTTAAGTCAATCCAGACAAAAACGCCCTGTTGAGAGCACGGATGTGCCATACTTTGTCACTAATTTTAGTGACCAAGCAGGGGCAATTACGTCCATTATTAGGAAACATTGGGGCACTTTAGCCCTGGATCCCTTGATACATAAGATGGTATCTACAGGTCCACGGGTGGTATTCCGTAAAGCAGCCACTATATGAAATAAATTATCACCAAGTATGCTTTGTCCTTTAAAGCCAAATAGGAATCCACTTTCTCTGTTTCCTAAACTTTTAGGCTCATACAAATGTGGACGATGCAAAATTTGTCCGAATATGACTAAATCAACCCATTTTTCAGATAGAGACGGAACACGCAGGTTTAAAATTAAATCCTTTATCTCATGTCAAATAGATTTTGTTGTTTATCTTTTAATATGTAAATGCAACAAACAGTACGTAGGCCTTACAAGTAGAATTCTCAAGATATGCATTCTTGAGCATTTAAGGCTTATACGTAATAAAGACATGTTGCATCCTGTATCCTATCATTTTAGTACTTGTCCATTGGGTTCAGTTGGATCACTACAGTGTGTGGGGTTGGAACATATTTCTTTGCCCCGCAGAGATGGTGACCGCATTAAAATATTACATCAGCGTGAAGCACATTGGATCTTCACGCTGAAAACTCTGCAACCCAATGGTCTAAATACTGAATGGGACCTGCGTTGTTTCCTTTGACATTTTTGGATTTTGCTTTGCAATTCATTATGAATTTATTCATTGGTATTAGAGTTTAATATTTATTTTTATTATGTTTTATTATTGCCTCTATCTTGCTGTTCACTTCCCTTTGTCACCTATCCACTCTCACTCCCTTCCTCTCCCCTTTCCTTCCCTCCCTCCCCCCTCCTCCCTCTCCTCCCTTACCCTTCTTTTCCTTCTTCCTTCTGTCATTTAGGATTCATATACCCATTGATTATTTGTAATATTCTCTAATATGTTATTATTAACAATAGAGTTAAATGGACAAGGTTAGATTATCAGACATTGTCTTCAATAAGGGGTTAAATATTTATGTTGTCCTCAATCCTCTTTATTTCCAGATATTTTGCATACAGTGTTTTTATTATATCTCTGTTTGATTACCAGTACAGTGCATTATTGTTACGCCGGTGCTGCCCGCAGACCAGACCCGTCCCTTCTACTGAGGTGAGGAACGTATATGGGCACGCACCCGCAGCAAAAGGAGCGTGTCCGGAGTGTGGTGTTTTAGGCGTTGCCAGGCCAGGTGGTGTTAGCTAGCAAGACTTACCGGTACCGGTAAAGAAGTGCCGTCGTCGTTGCCGTTTAGCCAAGGTCAGGGATTGGAGAATTCCGGAAGGTCGTTGTCCAAGCAGGGGTCGAGAGCCAGAGATAGACGTCCGCCAAGCCAAGTCGTAACCTGAGAGAAATAAGAGAGAGAATGCCAGAGTAGTAATCCTAGTGGAAACTATGTTGAGCAATGAGTGAGTGGGAGGACAGGCAATATAAAGTGCGGCTGACCAATCGGAAGTGGAGGCAGGCCTGGAGGAGTGCGTGGAGCTATCTTGGATAGGTCCACTTGATTGGCAGGCAGGTGAGAACTCTTATTTTGGCAGGGGGTCCTGTTCGTCTGCTGGGGGCGTGGTTTCACTGCTAGAGCAGTGAATAAATTATCTTCACCCGGCGCGCGCTGTTCACGCGCGCGGCCGGGACACACGGCAGCCGCATGGGAGAGGGAAGAGCCAGCAGGCACGGGAGACCGCCGGAGACGGCGGGGAACCCCCAGAGCACCGGGAGGTAAGTGGTGCCAGCGAGGGGCACGCACCTCAGCAGCGGGAGGTAAAGAAGATGAGGGGGGGGCCGGGCCGCGGGCGCCGCGATCCCTGAATCCTCACAATTATCCTTTTGTTATTTAGAATAAGACAAGTGTTTGTGTGTACACAGTTTAAAGATAGCAACGATATATAATGGTATTAGGATAATTGTGCACTCCTTAGAAGTTTATATGGTTTTGGTACCTCAGAGGTTAATATTTAAACCCGTTTTTCGCTGGCTTTTTTAGCATAAATATGCAGGCTCAGACCACAGCTCCCCACTCCAAGACGAAGCGCTGATTCGAACGTGAAACGCGTTGAGGGGGAGACTGTGGTGTAGCCTGTTTTTCGTTTGTGAGCTGAATAAAGTTTTTTCGAATTAATCGGAAGTGCCCTGGATTCTGTCGCGGGTTGTGGCGCCGGATTCCCTTCTCTTCTATACTTAGACCACGAAGCCTGATCTGGGTTGCGAATTCCATGGTCAAACAAAGCTGGGTCAGGACAGGAGAAGGCAGGATAATCCGTGGACAAGCCGGGGTCAGGATAGGAGAAGGCTGGGTAAATGAGATCCATGCTGGGATTCAGCAACAGGACGCTTGAGCGAAAGGTGCTCCAATGTAGAAATGAACAGGAACGGGGGATCCAGTGCTACAGCAAAAAACAGCACCCCTAGCCGGGTACAGCTGAGAGTGGTGGAGCCACTGGAAGCAGGAGATTGCAGCAGGTAACAGGAACAGCGATGCAGGCCTCTGCAAGGAGAATATACAGCAGGTAACAGGAACACCGATGCAGGCCTCTGCAGGAGGGATAGGGGATCCAGTGCACCAGCACAAACAGCACCCCCTAGCCGGGTACAGCTGAGAGCAGTGGGAGCCACTGGAAGCAGGAGATTGCAGCAGGTAACAGGAACAACGATGCAGGCCTCTGCAGGACTGGAAGCAGAGAACAGGTACTGCTGACAGGACAAGAAACACTGAGGCTTCAGTGTAACCGCGGGCCGCGCGGCGGAGTCTGCCAGTAACTGAGAACAATGACAAGAAGGCCAGGCAGGCCAAACACAGGCTGTGGCAAACACAGTTACTAGAGAAAGTCTATGTTCAGCAACTTCCTGGTGGGCGGGGCAGGAGTTAAATCGAACAGGCAGCCAATGAGACAGAGCTGTATAGGAGGCAGCAAGAAGCAGGCTGCAGTTTAATTGCAGAAGCAGGTGATTCTTGATTGCAGGTTCAAAGGGGAGTTTCCTAGAAGCTGCAGGTTCTGTAAGGACAAGGTTTCAGCAAAACCCAGGAGTGGATTCCTTACAGTAAGGCAGGCGGCAGGTAATACTAGACGTATAGTTGATTTGATCGAATTGGCACATCCAAAAAAGATCCCAATCATAGTTCTGAGCCTGGACGCTGAAAAAGCGATTGATAGAATTAATTAGCCTTATCTGAATGCCACCCTTGGGGTGTTTGGGTTCAGGGGCAGGGCCTTACACGCCATCACTGCATTGTACACCAATCCAGTGGCCAGGGTAACTCATCAGGGATTCCCTTCTGATCCATACAAAATCAATAGTGGTAACAGACAGGGTTGCCCTCTGTCTCCACTACTATTTGCCATGTGTATGGAACCTCTGGCCACCCACATACATAGAAGCCCAGACATTATGGGACTAAAAATAAAAACCCTAACTCATAAAGTAGCTCTCTATGTAGATTATGTCTTCTTGACCGTGTCGAGGCCCCTTACCTCCTTACCCAATCTTTTCCAACTCTTAGGTTCCTTTAACAAAATCTCAGGCTTTAAGATAAATAATAATAAATAAGAGGCACTAAACATTAGTCTCCCAAAGGAACAGGAGAAGTTATTAGAAATTAATTTCAATTTTAAGTGGCAACCCCACTCCATAAAATACCTGGGAGTGAAACTCACCAGTAACTACAAGTTATTAAATAAGGCAAATTACCCCAAACTAATCAGGACTCCCAAACTAATCAGGACTCTGAAAGAGGAAAGAGGACATAAGAACTTGGTCCTCAAATAACATCTCTTGGATACATTGTATCATAATGAATCTTCTCTCTCATATGCTCCATGTGTTTCAGACCCCGCCGATACCAATTAGAGTAAAAGATATTCTCGGTCTTCAGTCCTTAATCGACAAATTTATTTGGAATTTCAAAAAGTCAAAAGGAAGATATTAAATAGACCGACATCGGTGGGGGGCTTAGCAGTACCTTGCTTGTTGTCATACTATAAAGCGGCTCAATTAAGTCTGTTATCTCA